>NW_009932444.1:0-384 GCF_000696875.1 Nestor notabilis | reverse complement strand
CGCCACCTCCAAAGGCTGAGGGCTCACTTCTCTTTTGCAATCACTTTGTCAATTCCTCCTTCCCTAGCAAGTGATCCCAGATGCTTGGCTTCCCTTCCTTCTAGTTCATGACCATCAGCCCCATTGTCCCAGCATCAGAGCAACCAGGTGATGATGTGCTCCCTGGTAGACTGGTGAAATCTTTTCGCATTTTCCGCAGCTCAGTTGAGGTCCAGGGACGAGAAGTCACCTCTTCTTCTTCTTCTTCCTCTTCATTTGATCCACGTAGTAGTAACTCTTCGGATGCCCTCCCCTCATCTTTCTTCACTTCACAGCTTGCTGTTTCTGCCTCTCGTTTCCCCTTGCTTACAGGGGCAACCGATAGTGTCATGAATTGGCCACTTT
>NW_009932443.1:0-57493 GCF_000696875.1 Nestor notabilis | reverse complement strand
AATCAGAACTTTTACGTACTGTAGAGGGGAAAAAAGTTCCTGTGGTGAACATCAAATATTTGCTGGGGAAGACAGTCTGGGTTATTCCTGCTTCAGGTAAAGGCAAACCCACTCGTGGGGTTGCTTTTGCTCAGGGACCTGGATATACTTGGTGGGTAATGCGGGAAGATGGGGAAGTCCGATGTGTACCTCAAGCGTATTAAATTTTGGGGGAAAGCAGCCAATGAACTCAATTGTATGCTGTTGTCTGCTATATAACACTTTTATAGCCCAACAGCTAGATGTCTTCAGGTCACCAGCAACTGACCTTGACTTCCCTCCCATCATCACCCCAATAAAGAATGAATTTTGATGAAACCAGACAAGTTTGGCAGCATCATCAGCAGGCAACAACCCAACACTACACACCGTCCCTCCTGCCCTGAGAGACTGTTACAAGAGATGGTGCCTGACATCATGGACTGGATGAATTCAGCAGCTTTACAGGGATTGGTCCATGTACTAAGGAATGATATTTCTCTTTTTGGGTGTGGTTGTGTATATATATATATATACACACACACATATATATATGAGACAAAAGCAATGGTATATTGAAAAATGTGGGATCTGAGCATGACGTGAACGGTATGGAATAAGGGGTGGATACTGTCCTGGATTCAGCTACAGCAGAATTTTTTTTCCTTCTTAGTAGCTGGGGCAGTGCTGTGTTTTTGACTTTCAGCCCGGGAACAACGCTGATATAATTTTATTTTAGAATTGTGAAAAGAAAGAAGACAATTACATACTTGTGGGAGCTGCTGAGCAAATCTTGGAAGAAGCTAAAGATCATAATATCCATGGATTAAGTTACTGGAGTGCCACAGCTTCCAGTACCTACTAAAAAGGGACAAAGTATATGATCAAACAGAAACTATAACACACCTCCTCTTCCTTCACCACACCGTTTTGCCTCATGTCTCCTTACTTGTGAAAAAAGAAAACAAGTGCTCAGGAGTCAACATTAAATTATAATTTTATCTATCAGTGCTTCCTTGGAAGGCATTGAAAAAATCCACCTACTAATGAGCAGAATGAAACACAAAGAAACATTCCAAAAGTTATAAAATACAAGTTATAAAATACAATAAAATAAAAAATATTAAAGTTATAAGATATATAAAACATAGATTTTACAATATAAATTCTATAAAGACAAAGAGGAATCTGTCTTGAATAAAGTTTCATGAATGATTAACAAGCCAGAATTCCCTCTATTTCCAGCAGTGTTCTCAAGCCAGCTTAATATTTCTAGGTAAATAATTCATGCTACTTTTGTTTCTAGCAATAATGCATTCTCAGAAATGCTGGCTGCATGGTATGGTGTTTTTTAGACTTTCAGGCTGTGCTGTCTGAAAGTACAACCCTTAATTCCACTACCAGAAGTGATCATTACCTTTGTTTGAGTATGAACAAAGAAGAATGAATAATGGGAAAGCTTTTCAGACGTAGCTTCAGCTATAATATGTAAAAATGGCCACAAACATTAAAACGTAAAGTTGGTAACTCTATACTAGATACACAATCACCACAAATGATGGAATTTGTCTTTGAGTGGTGAGAGAATGAAAACTGAAGACTCAGTATTTCCAAGGGGAGTCCCACTATGAGGAAGAGCACATAAAAATTTGAACTGATGTTTGTGTTAAGAATGGGCTTCTATATATACACTTACCTCATATATTCTGCAAGGATACAGTTTAGAAGTACTGATGCTCTTCTCAAAAATGTCTTTATATATGCTTCTTTCTGACCTGCTATGGGGAAGGCAATTATTTTACAAAGATTATTATTTAGCAGGTTTTTACTTTGTCATGATTCAAGCCCAGCCGGTAACTCAGAACCATGCAGCCGCTCACTCACTTCCCCCTTCTTCCCCCCTGCTCCCACAGGAACGGGGAGGAGAAGCAAAAGAATGTAAATTATGAGTTGAGATAAGAACAGTCCAGCAACTAAGGTAAAATACAAAAGTACTACTACTGTTGCCAGTAATTATAATGATAAGGGAAATAACAAGGGGAGAGAATATAAAACTAAAAGGGGAAAATGAAAAGAAAACAATAAACACAAATGATGCACAATACAATACAATTGCTCACCACCCATCGACTGATACCCAGCCTGACCCAAGCAGCAATCTGGGCCTTCCGGGTAAATCCCTCCAGTTTATATACAGGGCATGACATGCCATGGTATGGAATACCCCTTTGGCTAGTTTGGGTCAAGTGTCCTGTTTCTGCTTCCTCCCGGCCTTCCCTCCTCACTGGCAGAGCATGAAACTGAAAAGTCCTTGATCAGAGTAAGCATTACTTAGCAACATCTAAGCACATTGGTGTGTTACCAGCATTGTTCCCAGGCTGAAAGTCAAAAACACAGCACTATATCAGCTACTAGGAAGGAGAAAAATAACTCTTACAGCTGAACTCAGGACATACTTCAATCCTGAAAAAGATTTTCCTATATAAGATAATATAGTACTATTGTATCCTACAGCACGCTAGCTGCAATAGAGCTGTAAAAAACAGTTACAAGCTCATAGTTATTAAAACAGACAATTTTAGGACATTAAAAAGGTAACATAGTTTTATGCATGCATTCTTATGTACAATTATCACAAGCAGTTTCAGCTACCAGAACAAGCAAGGAATACCTTTTCTGAGTTATGTGCAGAATTATCTTTATCTTCCGAAAAGCAGCGGGAGACTTGAAATCTCAGCTTCTTATAATGAGAGTAGGTTTGGGCCATCATGAATACCAGCAATTATCCCAATCACTGCAGTGATTTATTCTGGTGGTGTAACATGGAAGAATAAGGAACCGTGGTGTTTCTTGCTATTTGTTTCCAGAAGAGCACAGCAGTTGCTCACAATGACTACTTTTGTTATGTTTCTCCCTACTAGTTTTTATGTTACAAAACTAAGATGCAAACCCATTATGATCCATCCATGATAATGCTTGCAGAACTACAGTGTGATTGCATAATGCAACTATTATGTCACTCATACGTGCATAAAATCCCAAACTGAAAGGAAATACAAGTATTCTGATTACAATTAAAAACCTGTTCACTCTGATTAATAGGAATAAGTGGGCTGAGCTCAATTACACAAAGCTTAGTATCAAGCAATAACAGTACTAGTGATCAAGTGTACACATAGAAATAGGAAAACTTGAGGGAGGAACTCAAGCTGAGGGCTAAGTTTTATTACTTGAGATGCAATCAAAGCAGAGACAAAGAAGACAGTAATTTTCAATAATATTTAATACATATGAGCAGATGGGAATACTACCTAGGCATTATCTGTTTGTATTGGTAATCTTCTTAAAGAACAGTCTATTAATCACATATTTTATTGCTGTCAGCTTTGTTTGCAGAATTGTCATTAATAATAAATTATTTTGTATCAGCTCCAGAGGCTCAAAAAAAAAAAAAAACCGTACTGCAAATTCATTTCTTCTCAATACGTCTCTCCTGCAATTTAATGCCTCATTCTGTTTCAGTTCCGCCCCACCCCCCACCCCCAAATGATATATTCCAAGCTTGAAAAGGGAAAAGGCATGAGTTATCGGAGCATGCTTCACTACTAAATATTAAGCACTTAGTCTCTCACTGGCAGTGAAACCTACTTTATCATCACTAGTGGTGATATTCTTCGATTCTGACAAAAGCCATTGAGACAGACTTATAACAGCAACCAACAGAAGAATGGAACAAGTTTTCAGCATTTGGAATTGGTTTCAGTGCTATGATAATTTCAATTAATCAACAAAGACTGATTCAAATTGAAGCTCAATGTAGCTATTGATTTGACTGGATTTTTAAATAGTAAGTCTGAACATCTTTGCTTCCAAGGTTTTTGTAACTGGCATGTTTAGAGCTCTAGATTTTGTCATATTTAAGTCTGTGATACTCTAAGATGATTATCTGATGTTTTTAGTTCCAATGACACTTAAGAACTTTTCCAAGCATAGTTAAAAAAAAAAATTCCCTCCCTCTGCCAACTTACAAAATGGTACAAAGATAAAAATAAATTACAGAATTAGATCAGTGAGATAATTCATTATAATGCTATCATTAACTTAATTGACACTATGCAAATTTACATTACCTCTGGATATACCTTCTATTTATAGGCTTTTTATTTCAAAGATACAAACAGTAACCATGCCAGAAGAAATTTTGCAGTTTGAGTGGGTTTAATTTATCAAAACTACACGATGTACTTTAAAAAAAGAATCTGGTGAAAAATTAC
The DNA here is from genome assembly GCF_000696875.1 of Nestor notabilis. Lineage (NCBI taxonomy): Eukaryota > Metazoa > Chordata > Aves > Psittaciformes > Psittacidae > Nestor > Nestor notabilis. Next base: position 53,201 of record NW_009932443.1, on the reverse strand, counting down.
CAGTACTTTCCTTTGGAATACAGGTGATGTTTACCTGTATGCTAGGTGCTGGCAGAAATGCTATGCAGAATTTATAAGCATCTTTTAAATATAGCTTAAGCAGTGCTTTTGTTGGCTGCCTAACTCCTCTAAAAGTGAATTTTACTCTTTAGAGCAGAACTTTTTCTAAGCAGTGCTGCTTATTTCTCATATTTATGTCTTAGCTTGGTCATACCTATCGGTACTTCTTGTCTTTGATAATTATTAATTCCTTCCAAGAGGCATGCCTATATAGCCCTGTCTTTTCATTGTGCAACACCATTGAGGAGTGGCAAGTTTTGCAACCAGGAAATTTCCAATAATCAGATTTCAGCCTGGTCTCTATACATTGTAGACTGATACTAGAACTGAGTTCCAATTTTAAACAACTTATTATACCATCTGTGGGAATTCTTGATCTCTGCTAAAATGTCCACTCATCTTTAAAATCCAGCACTAGGGTTGAGGGAAGATTTTCACATGGCAGTATAATACCACAGTCTACTGCAGATAGAAGTGTTTGGGGTTTTTTTCCTCATTTCTTTAGAAACCTACAGTCTTCAAGAGAGTATCACTAATCCATGCTGTATTTCCAGCTCTCAGAAAAGCACTGGGTCTCAAGGTTAATTGACAAAATGAAGAGACTCATGAGGAAAAACATAATGTCTGCAAACGTGCAAGATGAAAAGGTAGTTTTCCCCAGCAGCATTAGAAGCAATGGCATGATCTTTCAGCCAACAAGACAGAAGAGTTCTAGTGCGTTCACTTGAAAGAGTTCCAATGACCACACTTCTTTTTTTTGTGGTTTCACTGGTGTCCACAGCCACCTTTAGACTGGCTGCTTACTATCACTGCAATACTTTAGCACGTAAATATATAGAGATTGGGCCTAAACAGAAATACACACTACATGGCTGTTATCATTTAAAGGGAGGGGAAGAAAGAAAAAAAAAAAAGTCATTCAGGGAATATGAAAGAGAGAGAAAAACATTTGAGAGTGAAGTTTAAGGTTTTCCCCCCTTAAATGCCAAACTGCACCTTCAACTCCCTAAGAACACGTAATAAGATAAAAGAAAGCCTGTCAGCTATTCAACAACACAGATCTTTCAGCAACAAAAAAACAAGTTGCAATTTTCTGCTAAGAGTACTCAAAGTTCAAAGGAAGTATAAACAATTCAATTGTTCCTTGTCTTAAAAAAGAAGTTCACAGATATGTCAGAACTAGATGATCTTAAGGTCCTTTCCAACCCTAACTATTCTATGATTCTATGAAGCACCTGAATATAAAGTCAGGTTACAAGCTTCTCCTCGTTCTCCTTCATTCATTTAGATGGACTCTTCAGAAAAGACACATTTACTGCATGAGCCTTGCATAAGCGTGGGCACAGTAAACATGTAAAATGAATGGGATGTACTCTGACAACCACAAAATGCACCTTGGTACTTACACATCCCACACTGACCGATGATTCCTTTAGTGAATTTGGAGGAACAATCAGCATGTGAATGATAACAATAATGACCACACAATGCACATGCACATGTGCTTGCTCTTTTTCTCCTCCCCTCCCCCCCCGCCCCAACCTTCAAAAGTACGAAGCCCATGGCAGATCACATAGGCTAGGCTATGAGCTCCTGAACAGCTTGACTAGCTGTAAAGCACATACAAGACTCTGGCCTTTCACCACATTGAGCTACTGGCCATATTCCTTGCGTGAACCTTCCACTTTCTGTACCTTGTGGAAAAGGCATCTATCATTTTAAATGTGCTCTGCAGTTACCTGATAGAGAGGTGCCAAACATTCTGAGACACCTTCTTTTCTACTTCTCTGGGAGAATAGTGTTCACAATTATTTAGTTGTCAAAATGTGACACAATAATGCAATAAAAAAGACAGGTATGGATGACTAATCAGGAGTGTACAATCAACTTGTTTGGGTCATCAGAATGAAATAATAAATGTGCTCAGTTCTTGAGGGCGTGAAGCCAAAATTGTGGTCCTGAAAGCTCAAAATTACTGCCTAAACACAAGGACTACAAGATGGGAAAGAACTTTACTTTTTAATGTCACCTTTCTCCAGGTGCTTTAACTTCTGCTTCTATGCATTCATTACACAACCACAGGCAAGCATCATGATGCCTATCTGCATTCAAGCCCCAGTCCAGATTGATAAATTTGCTGTCCCACAGCTGAAGTCCTTTGTGGATCTCAATCTAGGCATTTGAAAACAAACAGAATCTGCACTATGATCCTTTCAAATTGAATAGCAGGTGCTTTCGTTCACATCAGTTTGGTGGAAACATTTTTTATCTAGTAATGGAGTGATATTCAGCCAGGTTATGGAAAAAACTTTTTTAATCCATCTTCTCCAAAAATTGTTACATTCCATCACCTATCTCCCCTCGAAAATGCTGTCAACCCATCAGGCTTTAGATTATTTTTATTTAGGAAGCACATTCCACCTTCTTCACTAAAATCATATAAAATAAATAATGATTCACTAGGTAAGTGGGCAGGACTAATAGGGGAACAGTTCTGCAGCTTAGTTCAGACTTTGATCTGAGAATGTGAGATTACTCAGAGGAGAGACTTAAGCAAAGGTTAATTTATGGTTTTTAACCAAAAGCTGTCCAACACAAACACAGGATCCTCTACATCTCTAACTACCCAAAGGCATTTTCTCAAGTTTTTCAAATGTATGTTTGGCTTCTCCCTTCATCATCTAAAATTTTGCAGCATGCTTTCAAAACTTGGGACCTCTAACCAGAAACAGTATTCCTGTACTGATCCTGCCAATTCCACATCCTGAGCTAAAAGTCATCTCTGCTTCTACACCTGCTTTAACAGCCGCAGGAACTGTGTGATGGTACCAGTTCCCGCAGCCATATTTATACCAGAACATCACACTGAGAACTCATATATCCTTGCTTACCATGACAGCTAAAAGATTCTCAGGGTCACCCTATTCTAAAATACAACTGTATCACAACAGCGGTGTGACTGTACCACAGTATTTTTGTTTCCTAGGAGTGCATGTATTGGGATTTTTTTTCTTTTATTTATTTTGCTGTCTTGAAAGAAATACAAGTAATCTTGGGTTCACATAGGCTCATATTGTTGCTGTACATGATGTAAAACATACAGAATACTCTTGTGAGGATCTTAGCATCATTTACAGCAAATTTTAGTAGCAGTAATTTACTTTCAGTTCAGTAATGAATATACCTGCTAGTGCGGGGCCCACAACTCACCCATAGAAAACTTGATTCAAACCATCCTCATGACATTACAACTTCCCACTGACAAATACATTTTAAGATCTGTCAATCAGACAATTCTTAATCTATTTAAAATTCACTCTACTGCTATTCTCTACTTCCATTCTATTTAATGTGGTAGGTAAAATAACTTGCACAATTCTAAACTACAATATTTTATTGAAAAGTATTCACAGTCCCACGTCTCCCATTTGCATCTTTTTCTACTACAGACCAGACTAGCATCCAGAAACTAAGTGGAACTGAAGTTTTTAAAAACATCTCTTAGGACACAACAAGCCTTTAAAGCTAATGAAAGTTTGTGTATTCCTTCCTCTGAACTAAACTCTAACAACTATAGCCAAAATCCTCCATCTCAAGTACAAGGTTAGAGAAATGTGTGAAACAGAGCAAAACATGATGGTTGGAAAAGCTCTTTGAAATGAAAAATAACTATGCGGCCAAATGGCAGCACAGAATTAGACATCCTTGAACAGAAAGGATGAGAAGAAACTGTGCTCCTGGAGGCTTCAATAGCCCTGAACATGAAATACTGGCCACTCAAAAGCTCTATGAGGATAAGGTAGACTGATTTTCTCCTGACCTCTAAGAAACTCCCTTGTGCACCATTGCATCAATAACTTTATGTGGGGACTGAGAAGGCAACACTTAGAATTTCTGTATGCTTAGGAACAAATTAACCATAAAATATGCCTCCAAATAAAGGCAGTTTGTATTTCTTATTGTTATTGATGGGCTCCAAGCATGGTTTTTAATTATTTTTAATTTATCCTGGAGTTATTTTTTTAAGGTTTCTTTAATTAGTTTAAATCACTTGTAATGTGGAAGAAAACTGGACAAGAAAAATGAAATTTAAAAGTATCTATTTGTGGTAGTGTACTTCACTGAATCAGCAAACAGAAACAAAAGAATATCTGTATTAACTGGCCTCCTCTCACACAAACAAAACAAAAAGTGACACTTCCTGAGATGACCCTATCACCCCCTTAACTAATTCCCACCACTACTCCTCCAGATAGGCACAACTCAACAGATCAGTGTAGAGGAGCCATCTTCTTTCCAGGCAGGGGGAATACACATGTTAAAACTTCTGCTATAGTTCTCCCTGTGCAAGCCAAGCTCTGGGGAAAGGCCAAAGCACAAAGAACAGCTACCCTGGCCTTTCACCCCTGGATGAAACCCCCTCTATATCCACGATATTCAATGCAATTACAGCCTAGAGATGGCTCTTACAAACTTCTTTGTCCCTTCTGTCTGCCTAGGTTACCTGCACCTCTAAAAGTACTAAATAAACTCAGTCACAGTACTAAACTGATTAGGTGACCAATCAGGAATGTGCTGGTAGCAAACATGCAGGTGAACTGCTCACTCAACTGACTTTAAGACTGAAAAATATCATATTGTCCACTGCCAAACAGAAAGTTTCTTTCTGTCTAAAGTAAGTTCCGCCAAGGAAATTCACAGACATCTGATCCATTTTTTTATTATTATTTTTTCCCTAAAAGGATATGGAAATAATATTGAGTGAAAATGCATTCCCAATTGCTTAAAGCACCAAATTCTGAGGCAGTATATTATATGACTTTATTAAATAATAAGGTAAGAAAAGATTATCATCTTTAATTAGAAAATAAATTTGAATAAATTATTTTACTTAGCTACTGGTTAGGAGTTGCAAAGAGTAATTTTCCTGCTAAAAAAGATAATAAAGCAAATCATAAAACTCAACCACTCACAGAAGTACTACTTTACAACAGTAAATATAATTATTTTTCAATATAAAAATATTTTCTGAACCCTTCTTCAACTGATCTTGGCAGCTATTTCCAAAACTATGACGGAGACTAAGATGATAGGGAGCAACTGATATCAGTTTACACAGGGTATCACAGAATATCTTGAGTTGGAAAGGATTCATAAGGATCACCAATGTGTTCCTGTGACAGTGATCAAAGACTTGAACAGATTTCTGAGACAGGCTGTAGAGACTCTACCTTTGGAGATGTTCAAAACCTGACTAAGCAACCTGCTGTAGACTAAACTGTTTTGTGAATGGTGGGTGGACTAGACCATCTCCAGTGGCACCTTCCAACCTCTGCAATGCTGTGATTCTGAATTCCAGTCTTACAGATCAGCAGCACTTGTCCCTCTCTCTTCATCATTTCATAGTGTGGGTTTGGCTTTTAACTACTAGTACCCTACTTCCTCTGAAAAACAAGTTAACGTTTTAGAGACTGAGTGCTGAATATAAGAACCTTAGTTGACAAATCAGGGTATTACCATTGACATTAATGGAACTAATTCAAAAACTGCAGCTGAAAGTGCTCTTTCCATTTTTTGAGATCCATCTTTTCAAGTTTTCACATTAAACATTTAATTGACTAGTATCTTACAGTATTGTAACCATGCAAAAGAAGGACTACTATGCTTTCTTCAAGAGTTTTACTTTTTGTGTTGAAGTCAGTGTCCTATAGCTGTAGGCGTAATAGTGAAAGAGTACAAAAGAAACCATTTCTATACCAAGAAAGAGTATCTTTCATTAGACCTTTGTTACAGCTGAAGGGGGTGTGGGAGGAAAGAAAGAAAAGACAATCTTTAAGAGAACAAAATCTCCATCACCCCTCAGTTGTTTCTTCTTTAATTTAACAAAAGTTCAATTTTCAGCTGCCTTGCTTACAAAGAAGCCACATAATAAAATACAGTAGTAGAAAACACTACTTAATCATAAATGCTTGTTTCACTCAGAAAATAATTACTACTAGGCTGAAGAAGAACCTGAGAACAAAACATTTCATCAGAGCCTCCCAAAATTCTCTCATTCTATATACCGATGTTTTTCCACTGCTGTTAGGACAGATGACCTTCAAGCCAACAGTCATGAAACTCTCAACACATCAAAAAAGTCCACACCTCCAGCCAAAGATTGAGTTGGCAATACTTATTAAGCATCCAGTATTTATAACTCATTGTCATTAGCAGTCGTAACCAAATATTGTCTCTCAAAGAAAAAACATTGATGAGATGTTAGCATCATACACTCAAATATTCAACTCTAAAATGTTTCCTTCAGTGAAGCAGTTATTTATTCTGGACCATTTCGGTGAGGGCAGTGTATAACTTCTTCTAAGAGCCACTGCACAAGCAACAGGAAGGAAGTCATTGACATAATGCCACTTAGCTAGGATCACACTCCTCTAAACCTTCCTCTGTGGGGCAGAAGGAAGAAATTTTGTATAACAGATACTCAATGCAGAAAACTGCTCAGCAAATTATTCCTTTTGCTGGATTCTTCCAGATTTATGAACAGAGTTGGCTGTAAAATTTCTCCTCTTGACCTGAATATTCATCCATTTTCAATGTTATAGTGAATACTAAAAGGCTCAGAACAGCTTAACAGCATGATGTAAGAACCAGTGGATTCCTTCCCCCCTTTATGAACAAGACTGCACCACAATCACATTTCTTGAGCAAAATCCTGCCCTCATGGAATGAACACAGACATGGTGCAGCAACAGAGTCACAAGAACAACTGAACACAATAAAACTATATGGAAAATAGATATCCAAGCACTGTCAGGTTAACAGTGTTAGATTATTAGAAAGGACAGCGTAAAACAAGGATTACTCTAGTTTCTGCAGCAATTCATGCACCCCAAGGCCATTCTGTGCCTCAGATCCTATTGATACAGGTAAATTCCTTCCCTGTCACTCCTCCTTAGTCAAAATGCCAATGACACAATGCTACACTGTCTGACACTTCCTAGAATTCCTGTAGGATGAGAAAATTATCTGGATTCCATTAGATATATACAAAGATAGCCTGATATAGAACTCTCCAGTATTTGCTAAATAAACAAATTTATGGTGATTGTTAGAATCAGAGGGGGGGGAAATAAAATTACTTTTTAATTTTTGCCATGATAATGTACATCAAGGACAAACTCAGGCTAGAAAAATACTTGGGGGTTATGGAATTTGGAACGGTGGAGGCTTTTTAAAGTTAAACAGGAATAAAACTACAATGAATAGTATTTTAAATGTCATCAAAGGGATCTGTCCTTTATATTTTCCTTCTGACCAAAATACTAGATTTTTTTTTTTTTAAAGTCTACTATTTCCATGCTTTTGACCATGTGCAAATGTACTATTTTACTAAAGACAAACAAAAGGTTGTCAGTAATAATGCAATACAGGCTTAAAATCACAGAATCTGTGTTATTTCAGTCACACTTACTGGGGCAAGGAAAACCTTAAAATAAAAAAAAAAAGGAAAAAAGGTCAGAAAGGAAGGATGCTCATGAAGTATAATTTCTCTAAATCATAACTGGTGAAAATCCAATAGATCTAAAAGGAAGCAACCAGAGCACTCTGCAACCTTTTATTTTTTCACGAAAGAAAATTTAACTTTTTTTTTTTTTAACATTAAAAATGAGTTTATATTTGTAATGCACATTTTGTTGCTATTGTTAAAGTTCTCTCTTCATCTTTGACATTAAATTCCTGTATACTTCTATCCTACAGGTAACCATTAATACATATAAATACATGAATATTATCATTTTCTACCTTCAGTAATTTTCTATTGGGGGTAAAAGGGCAGGGGGGGGGGGGGGGGGGGGAGGAAGGAAAACACCACGAAACAAAACAGAAACCCAAGAACTACTATCAATAAGTCTACATTTAATTAGGAATACGGCAGCATGGGAATCAAATCAAGGTCAAACCAGAAAACTGGCTTGAATAATCAAATAAACAAATTAGTTAAATTGTTAGATTAATAGAAAGATAATAACTCCTTTTAAACCCTAAGAGAGATCTAAGGGGGATTCTGTCAGTTGAATTATAAGCCACAACTAAATTTTTACAACACAACATAATCAAGTCTTTAATTCAGAGCCAAAAGAAACATTGTAATACCAAAACTGCTGTGTAAAGTCTGAACTGGTGCCTTAGGACCATCACTTTTTTCCCCAACAGATGTCACATGTTAGATTCTCCTTGGTTCAGCTGTAGCAGTCATTTTTCTCCTTCTTAGTAGCTGGTGCAGTGCTGTGGTTTTGACTTTAGCCTGAGAACAATGCTGATAACACATCGATGGTTTTAGTTGTTGCTAAGTAATGCTTACTCCGACCAAGGACTTTCTCAGTCTCATGCTCTGCCAGAGAGGAGGGGAAGCCGGGAGGAAGCAGAGACAGGACACCTGACCCAAACTGGCCAAAGGGGTATTCCATACCACAGCACGTCATGTCCAGTATATAAACTTGGGGGAGTCACCCGGAAGGCCCAGATCACTGCTCAGGTCAGACTGGGTATTGGTTGGCAGGCGGTGAGCAATTGTATCCTCTCCCCTTATTTGCCTTATCATTATTATTATTATTGGTGGTAGCAGTAATGGTTTTGCATTATACCTTAGTTACTAGACTGTTCTTATCTCAACCTGGGGGATTTACATTCTTTTGATTCTCCTCTCCATCACTCCGGGAGCAGGGGGGAAGAAGAGTGGGAAGTGAGCGAGTGGCTGCGTGGTTCTGAGTTACCGGCTGGGCTTAAACCATGACATAGAGTCATTTCTTCTTCCAACTACTACAAAACTGTCATGTAGCCTTAGAGAAAAACTCTGATGAACTAAAGTAATAAAATACACCAAAGTCATAGAATCATAGAATTGTTAGGATTGGAAGGGTCTTCTGGAGATCATCTTGTCCATCCCTCCTGCCAAGGCAGGGCTCCTAGAGCAGGTTCCACAGGAACACATCCAGGCATTCGAATATCTCCAGAGAGAGGGAGACTCCACAACCTCCCTGGGCAGGCTGTTCCAGTGCTCTGCCACTCTCAATGTAAAGAACTTCTTCCTCAGGTTGAGGTGGAACCTCTTGTGCTTTAGTTTATGGCCATTGCTCCTCGTCCTGTTGTTGGGCACCATTGAAAAGAGTCTGGCACCATCCTCCTTGCAGTTGCCTTTGAGATATTTATATGCATTCGTGAGATCTCCTCTCAGTCTTCTCTTCTCTAGACTAAAGAGGCCCAGCTCCCACAGTTTCTCCTCATACGAGAGATGCTCCAGATCCCTGATCATCTTTGTGGCCCTCTGCTGGACCCTTTCCAGTAGCTCCTTGCCTTTCTTGTACTGAGGAGCCCAGCACTGGACACGGTACTCCAGATGCGGTCTCACAAGGGTCGAGTAGAGGGGGAGGATCACTTCTCTTGACATGCTGGCCACAGTCCTCCAGATACACCCCAGGATGTTATTTGCCCTTCTGGCCTCAAGGGCACACTGCTGGCTCATAGTCCACTTGTCATTCACCAATGGCCTCTGGTCTTTCTCAGCTGAACTGCTCTGTAGTAGGTCAGTACCCAACCTATACTGGTAGTTGGGTTCATCCTCCCCAGGTGCAGTACCCTACACTTGCCCTTGTTGAACCTCATTAGGTTCCTCTCCACCCATTTCTTCAGCCTGCCAGGGTCCCGCTGGATGGCAGCACAGCCTTCGGGTGTATCAGCCATTCTCCCAGCTTTGTATCATCAGCAAACTTGCTGAGGATATGCTCTAGCCCTTCATCCAGGTCACTGATAAACAAGTTGAGTAAAACTGGATCCAGTATTGATCCCAGGGGAACACCAGTGGCTACAGGCCTCCCACTGGATTCTACTCCACTGATCACGACCCTTCAAGCTCTGACATTCAGCCAGGTTTATATGCACCTCACTGTCCATTCATCTAACCCACATTTCCTAAGCTTACCTATGAGGATGTTATAGGAGACAGTGTCAAAAGCTTTGCTGAAGTCAAAGTAAATAACATCCACTGCTCTCTGCTCATTGACCCATCTTGCTTGTACATCTTAATATACAGTTAGTTAACATTTGACTACATTAGATTATTCAGGACTCTAACAGCACAGAAGACACTCAGGAACATATTCCCTAAGCCAAGTTTTAGAGGTGTTTCAAGCTGTAGAGTACTTTCCCCACTGAATACTTCTATTAATTTTACTGCTGCTCACATTGGCTTACACACAGTCATGTTGCTGATAAAGGAATAAAATAAAAATACCAAATTAGACACAAAAAAAGTGTACAGACTCTCAGCTCTTGCAAATAAGAAGATACTCAATGAAAAACAGTCTGGGATTAGGATGATTGGGGTGCACAGCTTTTTTTTTTTTGCCATTAGATACCCTGCAGCTGTGGAGATCTGCCAAAGGAAATCAAGATATTATTCTTTGGTGTTGCAACTTCCTCTCACATTTCAGTCTTGGGATTCTGGTACATTAATGTTGCAAGCAGTCTGTTGAAAAGCAGAAAGTAGATTTTTGTCTTTACCTGATTTCTCACAGGTTCTCTTAGCTCTGGCTATACTCAATACAAATCAGGCACAAAGCCTCTCTCTGAAGCACATTAACTCAGTCTCCTTTTCCTAGCATCAAACTGGAAAAGCTAAAAGCTTAAAATTTGCGATTATGAATCAGAGACACACCAAAGGATTTAGGAAGCTATCTAAAAACATATTTTTAATGTATGAGTGTTTACATCCCAAGACACCATGTGAAATGAAATCCAAATGAGCCCCTTCAGTAGCCAGCTCAGAGTACCCCAGATCATGCATTGGACGAGCCTCCTTCTTTCATGTGAGCAGAAAGGACAAAGCTAAAGCAATTAATCTCAACATTTTCAACATTAGCCTCTAAGACAAAACTTTTTTCTCCCTTATGCAACTCCCAGACATCCCATATTGTGATACTTTAACACTGAAAGCAAAAAAAAGCCACCCCATAAGACTATTTTGGAGGCATCTGGCACAACCTTGTCTAGATGAAGAAACTTAAATGGCGTGCTTGTCATCAATTTACAAAACATGAATCCCATAAATTTACAGAAACAGCTAACTGAAAGGAACTAAAACCTGCAGCTACTCACCATTCATCTATCAGCAACATTAAAAATAAATTTTAAGTCCTTATGACTACATGTCAGCATTTGCCTTGCAAAAAAATTAATTTAGAGGGAACTATGCCGTAAGTCAAGCAGCACACCTTTGAAACTTCTAGTCTGAAAACAGAACAGGTATTTAAGAGCTTTACAAAACAGAAGCCATTTTAGAACAGAAATTAAGTTGTATAAAGGACTGTATTATCACATACAGGGTATTTCACGTACCTGTAATAAGTGTGATTATACTATACAATAGTTCTGCAATCAAAAATTCCAGCAAAAAGAAACCTTGGAAGCTTTTTCTACTTTAGCACTGTATTGCTGTATTTTTTATTAAACTATATAAAAGCTTCTTAACTACCACTTTCTATTCCAGCATGTAGGCACTTAGCTAACTAGAATCTAGGGAAACTACAAAAGAGCATTTTTCAGAGCCACAGTCATGAAGACTTCTCTTTTTTTTCAATATATTTGTATGATTTTTTTTTCCTCTTGTTCTTTCAGATCAACTGCATTTTTTTATATCACTTATCTGAAATGTGGAAACAAACAAGTACTTGGGCTCACCTTCAGTATCATTCTCAATATATTCAAAAACTCTCAAAGATCTCTTCTTATCCATTCTTACTGAATTGTTACTTCAGATGATCAAATAACTGGTATTGGGATCCCTGATGAAATTATATAGTTACATAATTGTGAGCTATCCAGCAGCAGACTGCATAAAATATAATCCAGACTTTTGATATCCAGTTTGGGAGTCAAATGCCCTACTCCTAGCCAAGTACTTTGCCTACTATAATCTGTGCAGCAGCCAGGACCAATGCATATTTAATTATTCTATCCAAAATGAAGCCACTGCAGCATAAAGCACTGAAAACTCTCTGCTCCAGAACATACCAGATGGTGGTGTTTTCATCAATTACCTGGGAAACAAAAGTCAGTTTCAAATCTCAGGAGAAAGAGAGGTTCCTTGGCTATCTGATTATTCAAAAGAAACTCTGTATGAAATTGTAGAGGATGAAATGTTCATTACATATTACATGCTGAGCAAGTGTTCCACCTCTGGACAGCATAGCACTAGATGCAGCTTTGAACCAAATTGATTTTACAGTCTCTAAAGAAGGACAAGATATTGGGCCTATGCAAAGGTGATGAGGGTGAATGACTGTAAAAGCTATCAATAAAACAAAAGAGGAGTCATCTGAATGTTAATCAAAAGCTCCTGCTACTTCTTCCTGACAAATGGCTGGAGTAAGGGTAGAGAAAGCTTGGAATAAATTCAGAGGTTTAATGTTAATGACAATGAATGGAAATGATTTGCATCATCTTGGACAGAGGATGCTCAAAGATTCAGGACTGACTGTTTTTTTTCTTGAGTTCTGCAGCATAATAATTATTTATCCAAAGAATTTGGGAAGAGTTATAGATCTCACATTGCCAAAATAAAATAATGAAGCAGACACAGTAGCACATAGAGATATATAAAAGTTAATATAATTAAAAAGATGGGACTGACTTTCACCATAGTGAAGCGACCTTCCTATATTTGTTAATTCATATCTTTTAGGACTACAACCTTTAGCAAACCATATTTATGCAGACTTAACCACTGACAACATTTCATTTTTAAAAGTCAAACTCCAAGGACTAATGATGGATGAACCAAGGTGATAGTCCATCATCACCACTACAGCACTTCATCATCTGTAATATTGATTATCTTAGTAATTAAATAAAATCAACATTAAGCTCAAGAGCAGAGCCTAGATATCGTGAATCTCATTTTTTTTTTTACCCAGATGCATAATTTGTGAAATCTTAATTCAGCTGTTTATGAGTTTTGTGTCTCTGCTCATCACTGCAATGTTCAGCATCAATCTGAATTAGTTTAGCATAAGGAAAACCCTAGCAGGCTTTCAGAATTCCCTTGTCTTTGTTCACTTGGGAGTTAAGACATTCAGCAGTACCCACAGGGCAGACTGCATTTCATTTGGTTTTTTTAAGAATAAAAGGTTTTCCTTCTTAGTGCCAGAGCATCTAAGTGTTATGCACAGGGGAGGTGGCTGCCTAGGGATGATCACATGAAGATTTACCTCACTTTACTCCTCTGTTTACCATCCTTATCTCAACCCCATTTCTCAACTATTTCTTCTGCTTTATACATAGAAGAGAGCAAGCTGCCTGAACCCACTCCCAAAACTCCATCGTAAGTGTGATTCCTTCTCACACAGTCAAAAGCGTATGTTTTGGAGATGATAAGCCTCCGTGATGCCTTAACTAAAGTTCATGTGTACCAATAAAAAATGTGCTTTGCCAGAAGCATCAGTGGCAGCAGAGTCAAGGAGGCACTATTAGCTTGCTTATTGTCCCACCAGCAAGAGGCCCACTAGGAAAGCATCATGCAAATGAGAAGGGCATTTAGCATGAAAACAGTTCATCATTTAATTGACTACACTAGAGTAAGTCTCTTCCCCCAAGGTGACTGAAGGAACAGTTCAATAGCTTGGACAACAAAATGAAGGAAGTAGAGACAAACAAAGAAGTATTGGTGTCTCTGAAAGCCTGTTGGAACTAGTCTATCATTGAAGGGAATATATGGCAAATGAAGTAGGTACTGGGCTGTAAGTACAGAGACAATTTCAGTGCACAACTGCTGCTGCCTGCAGTTCTTATAGCAGAGCTTTGGAAAAATCATAGCCTCTTTCTATTTTGAATTCCAGAAGCTTTCATTGATGTCAAGTAGCCAACCCAGCCTACGTCTGCATATGCAAGTGGTCAGGCAGAACCACAGATATGAGTCCAAGCTTGTGCTGTGAAGACCGACTTTATATCCCACCACCTGACACTTTTGTCCAGACCACAGATTATGTTACAACATTCACAGTGCATTTCAACACCCCCCTACCATTTTCCAGTAAATTACAATAGCCCACAAAATGAGGGACAAAATGCTATTGGCAGAGACAAGCACACGTGAGCATACACTGGGAAGAACAGTTTAAAGAATTAGTTTTAAAAAGTGAGTTTTTAAACTAATTTTAAACTGCAATTTCTTAGGAAAAGGAAACAGAAGAAAACCAGATATACTGTGTTTTCAACATAGTACAGGATCTGACTTTCATAAAGGTACATCTTCAATTCATTTTCTATACCTATAGACGCAAAAGAATCCATGGAAAGCATAAGAATACCATTAGAAATACAAATTTCCAATTATAAAAATATTTACAAACAGTACACTCAATTCAGAAAAAAAGTTAATAGAATCATGCCTCAAGTACAGTAATAAGCAACATTTATATCGGTTTACTTCTCTGTAAGAGAAGTGTTTCCTTGATTATATTAAAATGGAGTTGTAATATGGATAGATTAAAGATTTTCTCAGAGTATATCATGAGCCTTCTGTTCTTGCTGTCACAGGAGATCTTGAGGCAAGTGGTAATTAGACTGAGCAAAGCTTTGACAGCACAAAGTCAGGTTTATGGTGGAAGCATAACCCCAAGTAAAATGGCAGAAGTCCTTACCAATTCTAATCATAATAGTCTAACAGTCTCAGGATCAGAATGAAACAGTATATCCCAGGAATGGGGAAGCTTACCTAGTTTTGGATTTCTGGTAGATCAGACTACTAGACACTTACCCTCATGATCTCTGCAAATTTAATTATGGGGGTTTTCAGTTTGCTCATTTGTTTGTTTTAAGCTGGCATGCACTTTGCACACTTTTTAAATATTTATCTTATGGAAAGGCCATAATGCCAAAGACTACACCATCCATCTCTGGAAAAGCTCATCCTTCTGTTATATCTGTGCTGTTATTTTAAAGGAGGCAGCCCAGCCACTAGCTTCACTGTCACCACCCTCTACTCCACTGGGAATAAATACAGCAAGTCTGTATCTAGGGGGGAAAAGACAAAGACCATTGCTTTCCCTTCTTATAACTGTCAGTCGTTTGTACTGGGATACCAGTGATGCAATTGAGCCCATTAACCTACTTATATGATATATTATATAATATTTTATATTATATATTACACATGCATATCTTACCTATTGCCATGTACTATGTATATCCATTTTAAATCAAATAAAATGTAGTCATTTAAAAATGGCTTTTACAGTATTGACTGTTCATGCAAAATAATGTACTTTGAGTGTTTACAACTAAGTTCTCCTTAGGTTTCACTGATGGTTTTAGTCTGGACTAAAACCAACAACTTTCAAGTCTGAGGTATCCTGACAAAAGCTAGAAACACTTTTGTAGGACTCTGCCTTATGAGTGGATTCTAACAAATGCCTTATTAGATAATCATCAGACTTTTAGAGAAAATAGAAAAATGCTTGCCCAGAAGTCCTTCAACAACCTGTAAATGGAGAGCCGAAATACTAATTAAAAAATCTGCGAAGCAACACTATCTGGCATTTGTTACACCTCACATCATAGAGGACCTGTTCTTAATAAGGAAAGCTGCATTTCTACAGAAAACTGAGCAGTATGTTCAGAAAACAAATATGTACAACTTGCCATATTTTTACCTATGCTCAGATTGATATAACTCACAAATGTAGACTTGTTTACTGGTATTTTTCTTTGCACAGCCTAGCATTCTCCCTCCTAATTCCAACTGCCTAAGTAACCATGTGTCTTATTCATTAGTGCTCCCGAGATCAATCAGTTCTGACCTTTGCCTAAATTTAGGCTGCAAAGCTTTTATGAAAAGTCTGGTTTTGCAGGTGTCCCTACAAGGCACTGCCCACTACAGGTCCTGTGAAAATAAGCATGTTAGTTAATAACTGAATTATCTTCCACTATCCATTCTTCTTAGCATTAGACATTTTCCCTAAAACTATCCTGCAAGAAAAAAAGAAATTGTCTTTTTTATTTATTTTTTTTTAAACCCTTCATTGCTCAGATGCCTACTGGTTCCACATAGCTGGTGTTAGTAGCACTAGATGTGCATTCAGTCCACCCATTTCCCAGTTTCATAAGGAGGTGTTCCTCCTCTGTTCTCAGATCATTACAAAACAAAGATTACATCTACCTCTTTTCACCTCACGTGATGGGGAAAAGAAAGAAAATCAATACAAATAAATTTTTGTAATCTGATTTACGGTAATTTCTTTTCCAGCTGTGACCAATATCCTACAACACTGACACATAAATGAGATAGCTTACCTCATATGCAGCCAGGCCATATGCAGCACACATGAATTTCTGAATAAAAAATTTACTAGTAACAGTTTTACTCTAGCCATTTAATCAATGACTTTACTGACTTCTGTCAGAAAATGATATTACTTCCCCAGCAAAATAATATTTAAATATTCCCATTGTAAAGAGTAAACCTAAAAACCAAATAACCTCTGGGAGAATTACCTACCATGAAAAACATCACTAATCCTTTATCTGAACAGGATACTCACCTAAGGGTTTTCTGCACTTATCCCTGCCACATTAAATATGATAGAGTGAGGCTGTCAACACAGTACTTTTCAATAGGCAAGCATGTAGCATGTCTTATTAAGCTTTGAGGAAGAGATTCGAACTTCTCACAATGAGTCATAAGAGCTATAAGGGCTAAGCTCTCTCATCTCTTTGACCTGCTTGCACTAACACAGTTCATACACTGCAGGTCTACACAATTAAAAAAGTTAGCCATGTAGATTTTCACCTACCACATTTTGGGTACACCTAAACAAACTGGCACAGGCTTTTCCCTAGAGAAAACTTAACAAAAGTCAAAGCTAAGGAAGATGATTTATACTCATGTTTTAGCTAGATGTCACACAAGATTCCTGGAAGAAAATAAATTGGATTCTCTTTGTTTGCAGAAAATGGGATTTTGGTCATTTCCATAATTATTGTGTGTTTGAAGTCAGTATTCATGAAACTGTGCTTTTCTTCCATTTCATAAGGTAACAGTTTCTAAGTAAAGAACCTAAATTATTAACTCTTACACTGTTGGAGAAAGGTAATTCAATTGCATGGTGGAATACAGGACTCTGCCTTGAATTTTTAACTTCTTCGCATAGCTTCGTAATTAAAAAACGCTAATCTGAATTGGTTAGGTTCACTGCTACACCATCAACAGGCAAGAACAAGCCTGCAGATGAAGAATATTCCAGTCTACATTCATTGCTACAGAAAACAACAAAGTAACACTTGAAATCCCTGGAGGTGTGCTGAAACCAGTATGGGTGATGCAAAACATACACATCCCCAAAATCTGTCAACAGGAGTTGTTTAACAGAGTTGTAAAATAGAAGTAATTCCAGTTTCAAATATTTTATTCTTGGGTTTCAAATTTGCACTTGTTTCTGTAAGCACCGTTATCTAAAATCAGACTGCTTTAAATTTGTGATCCCTTACCAGCTACAGAGGAAGGGGGTTTACCTCGTACAAAGAAACCCCCTTTCTTGAATAACACACAAGGACTCCAAACTCCTGTGGCTTTCATTGATTTCCCCCGTTTTGGTATATTTCTTTATGCTTGATCTAAAATTCACCGTTCGCTTACAAGGCAGCACACTGGGGCAGGGGAAAATATGGAGGCCCAATAAAGCTACTGAAATTCATTTTTTATAGCAAATCCCTTCAAGCAGCTTTATTTGAATTCCATCAGTGTTTTTGCCATTGGTTAAAGCACAATCACTTTTTTTTGCATCAAGTGCTAAATAGCAGCATTTAGACACTGACAGGTATTTGAAAAGATATTTTGATACCAAAAGAGAACTGTAGGTCTAGAAAGGTTTGTAAACTATTATTATTCAAAGATGCCATGATTTTTATTTTTTTTTCTTAATATTGACTTGAAATTTTTGCTTTTAGTTTTTTGGGGTACTGTGTATTTAAAAATGCCATATAACAAAGAGATTATTATGTATTGAGGCTAGGGTAAGAGCTGGCTCCCTTCCAGTAACATGCATTTAATATCTATAGAGACATGAATGCGTGTATACCTTCTTTGTGAAAGCATCATGATAATCAGCACTTTTCAAGAAATTCAAGTTAAGTATGTCTATCA
The DNA here is from genome assembly GCF_000696875.1 of Nestor notabilis. NCBI lineage: Eukaryota > Metazoa > Chordata > Aves > Psittaciformes > Psittacidae > Nestor > Nestor notabilis. Next base: position 34,945 of record NW_009932443.1, on the reverse strand, counting down.
ATTACTACGTACTTTAAAAAGTAACTTTGTACTTAACTGTTAGCTTAAATAACCTTATCAAATAAAAATCAATTTCATGCATAGTGTTGCGCACATGCATTGAAAAAGTACATACAATGTTCAGTTCCTAAAAACCAAAACCTAAAAACATACAATTGCCATTAAGCCATTTGCATCCAATCCTGAATAGAACAGCAGAGAGAAAAATATGCTTTGCAGTATGTATTGTAATGCAAAACAGTTGGGCATTATCAGGGAAGTTATGCAGAACAGAGTTCTCATCTCACTTCATGAAAGTCATCCACCCTGAGTGACTGTGTGATTAATTGCATGGCTTCAGATTATAGACCTTGGCACTGTGGAGCCATTATGAGATGAAATGGGAAGAGACCATTCAGCACAAGTTCTTCTGTTAATTCCAACTAATTAAATAGCCATTACACTGAGTTAAGCACACAACTGTAAATGTTAGTCTAGATGTACCACAAATATTCGTGATTTACTCTGGTAATCAATTAAGTCCAATTAAAACAAACCAGCAGTGTAGGCATATCCTTTAGGATTTAATATACGTATCATGTAAGTTACATCAGCAGATTTATTTTTTTTTAATTAAACTTTACCTTTAACTGCTACCCAAGAGCTTTGAGTAAAGTCATTCTATTATTTTGTGGAAAAATTTTTAAACCCTGGAATGTATTTCTCTCAGGGTCTGGTATTGCAAGGTTTTCATCACCATAATATGCAAGAGGTATGTCCCAAAATAATGAAAACACAGGAAAAGGAGTGAAGAAGGCTGCGTTCACTTCCCAGGAATGCTCCCTTCCCCTGTGATACTAGGAAAACCCTCTGAACTTAATAACTAGCAAAGATAGACCAGAAAAGACATCAAGAAAGCATTTATTCCCCTCCCTCAAAGCTCATTCCCCTGACCTCCAACTCCTGCAATTTCCCCTGTCCTGCTTAGAACCAGCTGGCAGACGATTATCTCATCACCTGACCTCTCCCTTTAACCACGCTTTATTTCACATCACAGAGTAATCTTGGGAGCACACAAGAGCCCTGCACAGTTAAACAAAACATGTGCAGGAGGGCACCTGATGCATTTCGGCAGCAGTTCCCTTCCATCTATGGGACCAGACCACAACTGGTCTGAAGTAACGTCCCTGTTAGCATAGACAGTGGAAGCTGGTTCACTTTGAAAATCTAGTACTATAGGCCCAGACTACCTGCTAACATAAACACAGTCTAAATGGATCATCTCTTGCCATCTCAACTCTGGAAAGAAAGAGTTTATGATTTTCTTCTCTTCAAGAACCATTTTCATTTCTTCAGTGCTATGCCCTAATTTCCTCACATTAGACCAGGGATAGTGATTGCGCTTCTCATTGATGAAGCACATGAATATCATGAGTATCTATGGAGGAAAATGTGCTATTGAGATGATGCATGTCTTCACTGAGGTCATTATTTCCATGGCTCCAGAAATAAGAGACTCCTGATCAAAGGAAGAAGCTCTTTTTGCACTGATGCAAAGGGAGGAACTTCAGCCTACTACTAGGTAATGCCTCACTAGTTCACATAAATTTTGTTTCATGGAAGATTTTTTTTAATGAAAACTTGCACTGTAGCACCCAAATGCTCTTTAAAGACTAGGGTTTATAGTAGCATACGGCAATCAATGAAGAGCCAGAGGTTTACATCTTGCTCCAGTCTTTTAACAGAAAGTTTCAGTTTATATGCACACGAAAAAAAGCTGACTTACCTCCAAACTCGGATATGACAGTCAATTTTGTAGAAGGAAAGGTTATTCCTGTTTATGCTATAGCTCTAATATACTCATAACCATAGCTAGCAATTTTGGATTCTGATACAAAAATCAAAAATATATATTGAATAAATCAATCTCAATTCACGTTAGAAAATAAGCTTTGCCAACTTGTTCCCATTTTAAATAAAAGCATTTTAATACACTCTTCAGTTCTGTTGAAGCACAATAAAGCAAGAAAAATCACAGACCAAAGTATATTCTGTTACTGCAACTGATAAATCATAATCAAATAACAAGCCAGAAATTTGTAGTTAGGGCTGACAGCTCACCTGTTTCAGAACTCATGCCACTGAGATGGTCACTTTCCATTTAACAGCTGCTTTAAAATAAGACAAACTGTCATCTTCAACGCTCAGTTTCTTCCCTTTGTCATTTCATATCGCAGCTCTAATTTTATCTAAACATCCTCCTCTGTTGTGATTACATTTCTCAATTTGTTGTAATACAAATTAGAAAGGTATGTGCCAGCTTTTACCATTATCAGCATAGTTTTCTTACTGCATCTTGATTAATTGCCCATTAGAACAGATGAAACAACAGAACTTACGTTTTGAGAGTGTCTTTTGTTTGCATTCTGCAAGAAAATCTAAATCCCCATAGAGACTTGCACTTTTGCCATTATCATAATTACATGTTTTCAAACTAAACTACCATATCAGCATATTCACACTGTGTGGTGAAGGATGTCAGGATTTTCACCAACTCGGTAGTCAAGCAATAGGCTGACGTAAGCCAGGAAGAGAAAGTATTTCTCTCATGAAACTCACTACACACATAGTAAAAGACATCTCTCTAAATGTAAAAAATACAGGTACTGGCTAATAAGAAACTGGAGACAAAAAGAAAGAGTATCATAGAATCACAGAATGGTTATCCATAAATGGAGTTCAACATGTCAGGAAAAGACAAAACATCTAATACTAAATGTAGCCTTCATTCAATGTTAGAATAAACAACTGGAACTAATTTAACTATAAAGTGTCATGATTTCAGCCTAAACTCTCTTTAGAAAACTGGTATTGTAGAAGTATTAGGCATTAAATATAAAGTAAGCATAAACAACAGTCAACAGTAGGACACAAAATATTGTGGTTCTAGAAATATAACTAAGACAAAAAACTACAGCCATGCCAGTTTTGGCCAGAGGTTTGGTCAGAGATGGAGATTTCCCTGGTGGCTCCTTGCAATTGCATTTCAACAGGCTGAGGATTTTGCCCTTGAGCAAAAAATGCCTTTGCAGTCTGGCAGTTTCAAAATTCTCATTCCCAAGTCTGTCTTTGATGATTTCTCATTCACCTGCTGTGAGCTGTCATATTCAAAAGGAAAAGCAGGTAGGAAACTATGCACAGAGTATCTCCTGTGCAACCAGCAACTTTCTTGCTCCACACGCTTCACTTTAAGAAAGCATGAAGCATCTGTCCCATCTAACCTTAGCGGTGCACTGTTTCCCCAAGACTGCTATTAGAGGCTTCTAAAGTGTGCTTTTTCTTATGCTCCTTTTACATCAGTGGAACCACTGACTGCTCCTTCTTGTAGCTGGCAAATAAGCTGAATTCTGACAGCCTCTGGGTAGTCTAGATCCATAAATTTTGTTCTACGGCTCAATGAAAGATGCATCCAAACAACTACAACAAATAAGAGGTAGATGGTAATGTATATTCTCCATCAAAGGAAAGCCTGAGAAGTATGTGGGTTTTTCTGGTGTTGCACTTCCAGTCTCCTGCACATTTTAGAGTTGTGGGTTTAGTGTGGTTTGATTTGAAGCTGCTATGGCTTTGCCAGCAAAGCCTTCTCTCTCTTTCTCTCACCATAGCAGAAGGTCTACTTTCTTGTCTGAATTTCTTTGAACATCCTCTGTCTATTTTTATATTCTGGACTCAACACTTAGTCTTCCGCTTTGCAGATACAATAAACTTGCTCCCTCTTTCTGGCAGATATTCTAGGTGATGCATCTGCCACCAACACAGTCTCTCATGCCAAGAGGAAAAAGACTTCTGAGAACTCAACTCCAGCTTGTGGCAAAGTTTAGCTGGAAATTTTACATTGTGGGTGAACAAGAATACATATGAAAGGTATCATTACACAAATCTTGCTCAGCTCTGAGATCCGTGAATCAGAGTCTGAATGCAATTTTTATTCCTCCACCCCAAATAACCTCCGTGGTTCATACGGATATTTCAGTCTTACACTGGATTTGTCAGATGCCTGGGCAGCTCTATGTCATACACTAGGGAGAAGCAATAGAGACTTATATTAATAAGCTACTTTTGGGAAAGAGAAGTTATTAGGACACTGAGGTTACACTGACACATCTTCTTTCACTTTGTGCTAATCTCCTACATTTACCTATCTATTTAAAGAGTAAATTGCTTAACTGCTTTAGTTTTCAGATGAACCTATTGTATCTGCATCATCTTCAATATGAGTGACTACTAGCAACAACTCATCCTTTTTTTCCTCAAAGCCATGCAGCTTTCTCAAGTGCTGTTCCCTGTTTGCAATCAGATTGGAAGCACAATCTGATCTAGGGACAAGTTATCTGTTTTCTAATGCTCACCAGTTTTTGTTCACAACAGGAAAATTAAGGAAAGGCACAAGGAACACTGCTCACTCATCTCTCTCTCCTTCAGTTGGGTAAAACCTGATGCGAGGTCAACCTTGGAACTGATTATATAACAGTTATTCAGCTGTCAGCTAAAGGTAAGTAGGGAGAAAAAGAGACCGACAGGAGGTAGGCTAGATATTTAAGAACTAAGTGCGAGATGACTTTAACTGTCGATACGTCACAATGTAATTTCAACTGAACACGATACTAGTATATACAAGATTTCATTATAATATGTCAGTCAATGGCAAAGCATTCACAGGAGAAGGAACAGGATAGAAATTCAGAAAAAAAAAAACTTTTCAACACCAAAGAATCTCTACTTTCAACAGCACCTCACATTTTCTTTAAAGTGTTATAATTAATTGGAGTGTAGACTCTTCAAAGCATAAATGCATAACTCCCATTAGCACTAATGGAAGTTAGACATACTCATCAAAGGGAGAATACACTTCTATCTTTACTGAAGTAATGAGTGTGTCACAAAGCTGTATTTTTCTGAAGTTATCAGTCGCATGCTATGCAAACTGGATACAAAGGTTTGCATTCATTTAAATTCAAATTATGCACTTAGAAAAGATTTTTCCTTCACTGGAAGGACTGAACGCAGGAAACCTGTTTGCTATTATGTTAAAAAAATACATTGCAAATGCAACAAAAATAATTACCCTTATAATTAAAGGTTGTCATCTTAAAATGCTCTTAAAAATCCCATTACCGAAGCAACTTTTCACTGCTGTTCTGGTAAAGATGTAATCAGGTGATTTGTGTCTATTCTCCCAAGAAATCATTATGATTTTGTCCACCAGGAAACTGGTTTGGTATATCTAAATTATCTATTTGGAGACAGGCTTTTTTAGTAGAGCCTGTAGCAATAGGACAGGGGATAATAACTTTAACTGAAAGAGGATAGATTCAGTATACAGGTAAGGAAGAAATCTTTTAGTATAAGGGTGATGAGGCACTGCCACAGGTTGCCCAGAGAGGCGGTAGAATCCCCATCCCCAGAAACATTCATGGTCATATTGCACAGGGCTCTGAGCAACCTGATCTAACTGAAGATGCCCCTGCTCATTGCAGTGCAGTTGGACTGGATGACCTTTACAGGTCCCTTCCAATCGAAACCATGCTATGATTATATGAACATGCAGTTACTCATGTCTTAATAAAGATGCTGAACTCATGGCATTTCTAAAATAAAAAACAAGTTCATATTTATTTTTTCCATTTATTCTGAAAATGCACTGGCAAAGCAGTAAGCATTATCCCTTTCTGAGAAGTGGGGAAGAGGGACACCATGATGTACTCTCAAGGAGAGCACGAGAAGTCTTACAGATGCCTATCTCTCTTTTCTGATGCTATTTGTTCATTAAAACCAGCTACCCCCAGAAAGATTAGAATCCAGTTCTTATTCCCGCACAAACACAAGAGTCTCCCTGTGCTCAGCACTGTGCACTCAGCAGCACTGCCAGTCAGTGGCTGTTAGTTTCTCAGTATCAGATCCCCCATTTGCTGGAAGTCCTGAGCCCTAAACTCTTCACACTTGTCTAAACATCAGCTAACACATAGTTAGGCAACTCCCAAACAAGGAACTCCCTGAATTCTTTTGTACCTGAGAAAGAGCAAATGCTGTTTTGCAAAGTCTTATGTTTAAATTTGCATATACAAAAGCAACACAGTGAGCTGCCAATAAATCAAGTTTTATGTTACTATATATGTGTTTATTTTTTCTATTCACAAATAAAACATGAACAGTTATTCAGCAGAGGCATTAAAGTGAAATACCAGAAACTTCCAAGTTTTTTGAAATATTAATACAAAATTAATATCCATATATTCCTACTTCATTTAAAATGAAATATGCTTTTTTGAATCTCCATAATAATTTAAAAATATTATTATAATGAACTGATGTTCAGTAAGCCAAGTACTAAAAGAACAAGTATTCACTGAGTAGCTACAGTTCGACTACAGTTGTTAGAGAAGTTTTGCTCTGAGCTTTCTGTGCTTATTAAACAAAAATAAGAAGCAGAGTACAAGATACTAAGCCAATCTCCACAAATATCAGTGTTGGGAATTAGGAAATTTCATGGTTTTCAATATGGTGTTCAGAAACTCCCACAAACCAGCCAGGAGTCAGGCTATTAATAATACTGCTTTCTTGCTCTCATCTCTGGAACATCTTACTCTCAGATACAAACAAACTATATTTCTAATGTACTTTTATTTCCTCTGAGTTTAGCCTTAGTTAATTAAAAAAAAAAAAAAAAAACAAAACCAAAAAAACAACCACCAAGCAGTCACAACAACAAATGCAATTTACTGCAAAGTCAGACTTGTTCATTTTCATAACAAGGAACAGAATAAAAGATATTGTTAATTCAGAGTATATTTTAAGCTAGTGACAAGGCATTTGATGCTTGTGTGTGGCAGTACTCAGGAGAGGCACATCCTACGCAAAAAAAAAAAAAAAAGAATGTTTGGTTGAAATTAGTCAAAGATCTCTCTGAGGGTGGTAACAAAACACAGAAAGCACTTAGTCCTGAAAAACATATTGTCTGCCTCTACTTCCATACAGTATGTACCAAACAGTGGGAGGAAGTGGAGACGACAATATAGCAGTACCTGAAGTAAAAAAAATTGTGTATCTTCACTTTCAGCTCTTTTTCAATACTTTTTGCCCTTAGATATTAGCTAAGGAGTTAAAAATATAATTTAAGCTTATAACTTCTACTGGAATAATACAGTAAAACTATTGTTATTATTTCCATCACAGTAACATGCATGGGCTAATCAAGGTCTTCAATAATAGAGCTTTGAAGCCGAACTGTTTTCAACTAATGATTTACTGCAATAGGCACACAAGAAACAAATGGAAAACAGAACAGAGTATTAAAACAGAGAGGAGTATTTATGTAACACTTTCTATGATCATTTTAAATTGTTAAAAAAAGGACTAACTTGCAAGAACAGTGAGTCCTTGCCTCTAGGAGGACAAGGTACAATGCTGTGTATGAAAATGGAAAAAAAAGATAAAAATTCATAACTTACATAAATTTCATTACATGTGCAGTTACCCAGAAAACAAGTAACTAGCATCCTCCGTTGGAACATCTCATAACAGGAGCCCATTTCCACAACTCTATACATCCGGAATCCATCAGAAAACAATGAAAATGCTGCAGGCTGTAATTTTCACTCTACAATTGATTTCCATGAATGGAACATGACATCAAAGTTTGGATAATTTATAAGGTGGTTTGGAGCTGTAATCGGTAACATGGCTTAGAGCCTTCTTCTCTAAATTGCCCACAGAGATTACCAGAAAGCAAAATATTAGAGACTGCAAGCATTTTTATTCCAAATTAAAGTGAAAATCTTACACTTATCTGGGGCTGGTTTTGTTTGTTGTTTGAGGGGTGGGGTAGGATGGAGTGTGTGTTTTGGTTTTTCTTGTCATTTTATTTATTTGGGGTTTGTTTTTAAGAAAAGATTCCTCAGAATTTCAAATATAATACACTGAAATACTAGGTTTTAAATGCTGAACTGTTCACTCTCATAACACCGAATTACAGCATTTTCATACGAATAGTGTGCACAACTAATATAAAATACATTAAAATAATAGCAAAATCATAGATGAAATTATTATCCTAAAGATTTCAACATTCAAGCAAAATAAGAAAAAAAAACAAAACAAAGAAGCACATTATCCAAAATGTGAAAGAGCTGAAGTAAACTATTTAAACCTTTTTCAAAAAGCTTCTACAGAAGCACTGCTTCATACAAAACTTCCAAGTGAGGACTATAAAGAAGAAATCATCAGATCTGACAGAAATATCTTCAGCCAACCATAACCATCATTCTGAATTTAACTTTTGCCAGCAGTACCTGAAAAGTTAATCACGACCTGAGAGCAGCTTAGTGACCTTTACAGATGAGCTGTCTCAGTCGAGATCCCAGGAATAAATACATAAATATCTGCATCATCATTACAGAATTAACAGACCCATTTAGGCAGACAACACTTAAGACAAAACTCCAGGCCTAAGAAGAAAAATAAAAGAAGCTGCCTTCTTATCCTAGAGGTGGGTGCTCTAGGATGGAGTCAATAACTATCACTTTTGAAACTATTACAACTAATTCTCACATAGTGCCTGTCCTGCAATAAGAGATTTAATTATCTGCCTAATGTTTATTTTGCTATTACTTACAATGAGGACTGTAAACTCCAGGGTTTTCATGGCCACATTTTTAAAGTTTCAAGTACTTTCAATTTTTACTTTGAAACTGCAATTCACAGATCTGTAGGCTGAACAAAACAATCAATATTCCACATGCAGAAGAAATTTTGTCAGTCATATACCTAAAGTAGGCTGTAAGTACAGATAGCACACTCCACATGTCCCTTTGAAGCACTTGTTAAATAAGATGATCTTCATTCATGAGTAAGTTCTCACCTATGTATAAAAAACCCTCTCAAAACTAAAGAGGTGATTTTTTTTTCCCCTGAGAAGAAAAATACCATGGAAAACCTCAGCAAAAACTGCATTATAAAGTTGAATCGTTCTCAACATGGGGTGCCAGTATCTAAATTCTGTCCAAAAAATGATTGCTTCTCCCAGTCCTGTGCTTCAGTAATCTTATTTTAACAAAGTGCCCTGAATTTAATTATCTCACTAGAGAGGCTATGTGTTTGTATAGCCTATTAATGGATCAAAATCAATCTATATTTAGTGACTTGGCAAAACAATACATGGTTGCTATGATGATTACTGGTTGGCAAATATCTCACACAAATTGCCTAGAAACTTTGTCAGATATCAAGCAAATATCAAGTTGCCTCTGGTTCATCTCAACTCTACAGTCTCATAAGACAGTGTGGGGGCCACATTTGATTTCTGCAACAATAAACTAAAATTGTAATTAAATCAGACTGTCAAAAATATAGTAATTAAAAGTTTATAGCACTTTTGTTCTCAACGCAATTTACACATCAATGTGAGGAAAAAAAAATTTTACAATTAGGGTGGTAAAATACTGGAACAAGTTGCCCAGAGAGGTGGTAGATGTGCCATCCCTTCCAGGGTATTCCAGGACACATCAAGACCAGGCTGGATGTGGTTCTGGGCAACAAGATCTAGTTGAACATGTCCCTGCTCATTGCAGGGGGGGTTGGATTAGGTGGCTTTTGAAGGTCCCTTCCAGCCCAACTTATTCTATGATTCTATGCTTCTAAAGACATAGGTAAAATTGTAAAGCATAACTTTTGGACAGACAAAATGGCCAAAATGGCCAGGCAGGTCATGCCACCGAATACTCTTCAATCACTGTATGAGCAAAGTTAGGGCAACAGTCTGGCTTTTGTCCAGTTCTGGGATTAGCCACATGAGTGACATCACATGAGTGCCTTTAGCACCAGCCTCACATCTCCTGCTCATCACTAGGGCCAGCTGTTGTCTGTAAAAGATCCAAAACACTACGATTAAGTGGAAATTCTCACTGCCTCTGCTCATCCTCCCAGAAGCTACCTGGAGTTACAGAATAAAGACATGCCTTAATGGGAAACACATGGGTCCTGTGGCACTGACAGAGTACTAACATAGGCCTCTCTGCTCGCTATTGGACTGTCCCTTCATTTCTCTTTTCTGCTCCTGCCTCTGCTTTCTCTGTACTCAATTATTTTCTTTTTTTCCCATTATGTTTTTGTTGTTACTTGTTTTATGCTTTTACTCTGTAGACTTCTCCCTCCACTGCCTTTCCCCTCTAATTCTGATGTACCTAAAAAGAACATGTCTGAACTGCAACAGGATGCCATTTGGATCAAAATTGTCTAACACTTAGGCCATCTCCTCCTGCTCAACACAAACACTTCATGGGAGTATTTAACAGAACTGATGCACTGAATAGAATTCTAAACATATGACCTAAGCCTATACAGATAGAAATATCCACTTTCCCAAACATACTAAACCCAAAAGTCCTTTTGCATCACACTGAAAGAGATATCAAGCAGAATTGTTCAAGTACCAATCACATTTTCACATGAAGAATAACCCTGGCCTGGTACCCATTTCTGCATGTCTGAACTGTCTTGGCACTCCCAAAGTAGTGGGTCAGTTCATACATTTAAGAAAAATAACACATGGCACAGAAAACAAAATAAGCCAGGAAAACAAATTAATGAATGGCAAATAAGAGTCCGTGTCTCTGAAATCTGTCATTTGAACAAGAAAAGAAAAATCAGAGAATACACAATGGAATCAACTAAAGAGAAGAAAAAAAAAGGGGGGGGGGGACGGACTAAAAGGGAAATAAACTTATATGTATGTCCACAGATACACATATGCTTTAAAAATGCAATTTTTATGGATCCGTTACATAAGCATTTGAGCAATACAGAAAAAGCACTGCTTTTACTGCCTTTTAATTCAGGATAAAAAAAAACCCTAACAGACAACAAAACATAAGGAGCAGAAATGTAAAGCTTTGGGATTTAAAGATAACTGTTTTAAACACTGTACAGCTTATTAATCTGCCACAAAACTCAACTGAGCATTTGTTAAAGGACTGTGTATTTAGACAAATAAGTAAGAAAACTGAAGAAAATTAAAAGGGTTTGGTTTAGGCAAATGGAAACTGGGCAGAATCATCCTACAGCACTGCTGCATGCAGCTATGACTGAAAGTATATCCTCCCTCTGCACAGCACTCCTTTGAAAAGAATCAAATTGCTGATGAGCAAATTAGAGCTGACTTAAATGAGCCTGTAGGAAGGACCATAAAATCAGCTGCATGTATAAACAGCAGCTTCCAAAGGAAAAGTTAATAGGTCTACAAATCTAACCCATGATGAAAGGCCTACATCTCCAGCTGGGCAACAGGTGCCCTTTTGCTCAGGAAGGGCAGGGGCAGTGCTGATACTCAGGGAAAACAGAACGAGGAAGAACAGGATGAACATAGAGGCATAGTCTTAACACGTATATAAACTTGATGATGCATATTAACACTTACATCTCTAAAGTCTTTATGTAAAACAGGAAGAAGTATGGCATTCTGGAGGGGAACTCACAAATCTGTTGTATAGCACCCACCATCTGTTATCGTTCCAAAACTCACTGTTCAGGTTTGCTCATACAGTAGGGTAGCATCCTGAGAGTAATGATGTAGCACATGCAGTTTATACTTGTTCATCATACTAAGGACTGCTTTCTTAGTCAAAAATGTATTACTGAGAAAAGGTCTCACTCTGTCATGGACATTGCTATGGTAACCGGCATAGTAACCTTAGTATGTGCACTACAATCAGGAGACTTCTGCTTCTACAAACAGGGAGAAGTAAGATTTATTAAGTGTCTGGTCCACTTTCCTAGGCGTTCACATACAGAAATGGTGTACTTAACCCTTTAACATTAGGCTAGTATTTATAAATATGGCTTGGAAAATGCAAAACATTCTATCAACCTCTTTCAAAATACAATACCTTATGCAACAGATACTTAGAAAATATTTACACAGGCAGAGTGTAAGTATATTGTTATCTTTGTTAAATTCTTAATGTTTTGAGTTGTGGAATAAGTAAAAAAATCAATAGGGACATGGATTTTAAGAAGTATTGCAATGATTAGCTGTATTTTTTACTAGAGGTAGCAATAAGTAGTTCGATCTTCCACTAGGTTAGAATACTCGATTTCATTTTTTCCTAACTTATATCCCATCTGTGGATTTCATCCCATACAAAAAAAAAAGAAAATAAAAATTCAGGAAAATAGATTTCAGGTACTGTGTGGAGGAAGTATAAAATGTCTAGTGAAAAACATCAAACTCAAACCTTTTGCAATCAATAATGGTAATGCACAAGTCAAGAGAGCTACAAGACAGAGTAGAGGTCACAATTAATACAATATTGTATTAATGTACAAAGAATATTGCTGAAGGTGCATTAAGAAGTCACTTAAAAAATACAGTGGTGACACAAGCTAATGGCCCAGAATACATAGCACTATTTAGTGCTTGTTAACAATCATTAACACTGGCACCAGTGTCGATGTAGCAATGGAGCTTAACATAGTTGATGTGAGCAGAAATTACCCAAAGATCTACTTCTAAGCAAGTCATGTGGCACCTTAGAGACATCAATATTAGAGCAGAAAGAAGGATACTGCATGCAGCATATCCTAATAGTGTGGTCGGGCAGGGAACATCAATTAAAATAGCCACTAAGTAACAATATTTAAAGGCTAGGCTGCATACAGTCTAGAGGAAAAAGTAATTGATGGAAAAATTCTACTGTGTTACAGCCGATGAAACAAAGAATTTTAATGAGGAGAACAGAACACCTTCCTGAGTAGTAGGCTTCCAACTGCTCATCCCCAGGGTGGAGAATAGGAGGATCAAAGGAACAGCAATCCTCTGGCCTTCTGCTCACAGGGGAGAGAGCTCTGCTGCAATCCTAGTGAGTGTCTCACAGCTGCCGAGCCACAACATCTGAACAGGCGAGATCCACTCCCTCAGACAAGTCTCTCAATCTGAGGCACTCTGAGGTACAATCTCTGCTTCATGGAAGAAAGTTAGTATTGCTTTGTGATAATGACTATTGCTGAAAAAATACCATCTTTTTTTCCTGGTAAATACCTAAAGAACTTAGATGAAATCTCCACTTCTATGCAGAAAAAAAATACTGGCTTTTCCCCATCCTGGTTTTTAATGGGGTGTATTACATTCACACACAGCTGCAACCCAAATTATTTCATGCTTTCTTATTTGCAATCCTACTTAAAATACTTCATAAAATAATTTGCTTCAGTTTCTATTTCATGTTCAGTCTAGCACTTTTGTAGCTTTATGCACCTCACAGTATTTATCTTCTGCTTTACATGCATTCTTCATATGCGATATTTAAGAATAAATTCATTATTTAACAGGAAAAATGCAAAGAAAACAAAACCAGAGACCTACTGCACCTAAACTTAACATCCCACCTCAAAAAAAAAACCAAAAAAACAAACAAACAAAAAAAAACAAAACCAAAACCACCCAAAACAAAACAAACTACAATAAACCAACCAAACAAGAAAATCAAAATTCTTCCTAAACTGAGAAGTTTGTCCATTGTTTGAGAAGCCACAATTCCTGCAGCAACAGACCCAAGAAGGCACATCATGCCTGGTATCAGGGCTGGTTATCTCACAACCTTAGCCTGAATGATAATTGCCCATCAAAGAGCTGGCTTGTAGGGAAGTCTTCAGCATCAGTGCAGGTACAGCCTCAAACTCCTACACTTGCAGCTCTCTAATGAGAGAATTGAATCATTCCATCCATTTCATAACATTAAATTATTTAACAAATTATTTAATAAATCAGTGGAACAGTACCAATCAAAACTTCTATTCCCCTTTTTAGCAGTTTCTGAGAGAAATTGCAGCCAGCCTAAAAACATTCTATATACCTTTTCAAATGTTCTGGGGATTTTCCAAAACATAGTCTTCAGACTTGGCAAAAACTGAGTGTGTAATTCACACGACTACTAGAGTCTTATGACAGAAGATTTTTAGCTAAAAGCTCCAAAGATTGGAGCGCTATCTAGGATTCTTTTTTTTGCTCTTCTATGTGCTGCTTTTGCCTGCACAGGGAATCAAAGTCCAACCAACCTCTGCTTCCTTTCAGAAATAAACCCTTCACACTGAACCACAGGCAACAAAAACACTCCCTGGCCTGGCTTCCAGCTTCAGGCTCTGCATAGCTACAGATTCAGATAAATAATGAAAGCTATACGCAGAGCTGGCAAGAGCACCACTGAATATACCTCTTTTCAATTCTGACCAAGTCCCTGACAGAGCATTAATGCATCTTATCACAACCTGAATATCTGAGCACCACATACATCTCCTGGTACACCGAAAATGCACTTGTATGCAATGGCGGCACTCCAGTCTTACCACTTCAGACTCTCATCTCATTAAGGGATGGGGGAAAAAAAAATATAAACCTTCACTCTTAACATCCATCGTAAATAACACAAGTAATGCCAACATATATAGATATGCAATTCTAATAAAGATATTTGTCTGTTTATTGATTCCAACTCAGCAACAACTTTCTGGAGCAGAATCTGCCTTCCTTTATATCATTGATGGACTGATTTCCTGAACCTGGCCCATATCTATTGGCAAACGTTATATGCTCAGCTCTGATAAATAAAGTTCACATTTGCCTCATTTGCACAGGAAAAGCTTCCTTTAAAAATTGTCAAATGTTTTAAACCATGGTTTCCTGCACGAAATCGGCACACGTGGTACTGTGAAATGTGTGCTGCGCTTCCCAAATCACTTCCATTTTTATCATCCACAATTTTTAAACCAATTTCAACCATCTTGAATCCAGGTTTCACAGAATCATTTTTTTTTTTTAATTTAATTTTCAGGACAGATAAGAGCCAACAGAGACTCAAGGAAAACACCAGCTCAAGAAAAGGCCACTATCTACACATTTCATCCCCCGGTGATAAACACAGTATACAGTGTGAGAAAGGTGCTAGGGACAACCACAACTAAATCCATGTAAAGCCACTGTCTGTCTTAAAGAGCAAACTGTCTCATCTGCTCTTTAAGGAAACCAAACATGTAATAAAAACTAATAATACTCCTTCATCCAGGTAATGTTTTCCATGCTAATACACAGTCTATTCCAGTGAAGTGACTGGCTGCTCAACCAGTTTACTATGTCCTTTTTAATTAAAAAAAAAAAAAAAAAAAACAAAAACAAAAAAACAAACCACAAAAACCCACTACTCTACTAAACACAATAAATGTCTGCAAAATAAAATGTGAAGGGAGAAAAGGGACTTCCTCCATAAACCAGTGCCTTGGTTTCACTGATTTTCAAAAGGGCAGGCATCACCCATTCTTTTTTCCTCCATGCTGACAAAATTGATGCGTGAAACTAAATATGAAATAAAGATGCTCACATCAGAACTAGTAAATATTATTCAGAAAACAAAAGCTGAAGCTAATACAGGAAATCTAGAAACAATATAAAAGCAAAAATAAAACAAGTAAGTACAAGAACCTGAGTCAAAACCAGACATCTATTGCTTTGATGCTGTTCTCAAGGCATCACTCTCAAGAGTGAAAGTATTTCTGACTCGGGACAGAGTGGTTTATTACGATCTACAAAAAAAACCAACCACACACTAAAACTGTAAAAAGGGGGAAAATAAAAAGTACTGAAGAGTTTTTGCCTTGACAACGTACATGCATGAAAAATTATTTGCTTTTGGAAATTAAATCCTAAAACGTTACACCTGCTGAGATTGTCAACACGATCTAGGATTTTATGCTGGACAAATTTATAAACCTCATTCCAAAAATAGCATTTTACAAAAGAAATAGGTACAAATGTACATTTTCTCCAGAAATCTCTCATCAAAATGGTGCATTTATACTCACACTCTGTTTAGTCAAATAATAGAACTGTGTTCACCTGGATGACTCCAAGGGACAAACCTACCCCCAACAATTTTAGGGTTCTCTGCCATCTGCAGCAGAGGATGTGAGCACCAATTGTGTCTGTCTCTCCTTCACACACATACAGAACCGTGCTTTAGCGGGGAGCTGCAGTTCCTCCATGGGGGACAGGACAGGGCACCGGCCGCCCAGCTCCAGCATCAGCCGCCAGTTTGGCAGGCAGCAGGGTGTCAGTTTGCCAGGGACAGCAGCCTGCCCCAGCAACCGCCTGCTCAAGAGACAGAGTATGGATTAGCAGTTCCTGTCTGACAAGGCACAGGGAGGCAGAGAGAAGATTGGTATTTAGAGAAAACGCAGGAAACCCTTCTTGAAACACAAGTTTCCACCTTATCCCCTCCAAGTCCTTTCCCTTGCCACAGAGATCAAAGTCTTCCTTCCCTACTGCCTCTGACTTCCCAATTACTTCCTTATTTTCTCTCTTCCTCCCAAACGCAAAGACAGAGGGCTGCTGCTTGTGAGATGAGCCTGTTTTGTAGAGTCCTACAGGAGGAGGAGATCTCTGCTGTCATCCCTTGCACTCTCAAAGATCACTCCCCTCCCTGAAGTGCCACTGCAAGACCTTCCCTCTGCACTGGCACCTGACACCTCCCCAGTTCTCTCCCCCACTACTCCAAAATCTTTAACTATTGCATCAGCAGGACTATGTTTGCCAGAAGAGGTGTGATGCTGCCCAGCCATACATGTTACCCTACACTTTTCCTGTGACATGGTGTTGCAAGGATAACTGAATACAGGAACAAACAGCTGCTCCAGAGGTAAGCAAGACAGAAAGAGAGAAATATTTAATTTTCTCACAATCTCAGAAAAAGCACTTACCACCCTAAACAGATGCCTACATCCTTCCTGGTTCCATGAAGCACATATGCACCTAGTGAGGTGGTTTGCTGAGCTTTAGCACAAGACAGGATTCCAGGGCACAGCCTGCTGCAGGCTGTCATTCAGACTTCAGGTCATTCTCCGACACCTTTTCATTCAGATAAATGAAAATTTTCGTAATTGTGCTGACTATATACCCGTCTAACAGAATACAAACAAGGAGTCAATGGACTCTATCACATACAGGAAAGGTTAGCAAAGATTATCCAAACAGTAACATCCATATTCACCAAAGGAATATAGGCAAGGATTCTGAATTTCATTGCTATTAATAGCCAGAGTCCCTTATAATAAGAGATGCAAGCACACTACCAAAGATCTAGGGATTGGACTGCAAACCTTCTGAGCCCTCAGTATTCCTCACAGGCCAGCATACATATTTCTAAGTAACTTAACAGAAATTAAGAAAACATCGTGGAAAAAAGCTTCAGTCTGGTTCAAAGGTTCAGCTTCAGACTGGTCATATTGTCCTCGTTTATGAACAACTAATAGAGCAATGATACATTTTTTGTCATCTTCCATTAAATGCTCTGTACTAGCATGCATGTAAAATGGTCCTAAAGCAAAATGTAGTCACGAAATGAGATGCTGTGCTTGACCTGAAGCAGAGACTGGTCCCTGTTGCAAAACAGTTAGAATCCAAGACAGGAGCAATATGAGATACATTAAGTCTCTTAAAAAGTTTTTTTGGCAAGGGAAAGCATAGGGGAAGTTTAACTCAGTTAAACTTCATTACTATGGATATTTTAAACTACATTGCAGTTTTGTACTTAAGTAAACCAAGCCATTTTGCCACCTAATGCAAAGCCCTTATCAGTAGTAATGTGCTGTCAGACTTAAGTACTTTTATTGTTCACTAGCAGCATTTTAAATTCCCACGTCCTGTTAGAAAACCTGAAGATCAATAATGCTAAGGGAAGATGTACTCTTAACATCTTCGAAACTATGCCAAGCAAATGGAAGGCATCCTGAAATAAAACACTTTCAGATTGACATGGATTAAAATAATTGATGGTTGTGTATACTCTCCACCATGACCTTCTAAATACAATTGAAGTGATCAGATTTATAATTGAAAAAGTTTAGTAAGCTACTAAGTTATTATTTGTAAGAAAAATACTAGCCATCATCTATATTTTCTTTATTTTCTTTGTAAATTCTTACACAAAAAAAAAAGAAGTAAAAAATCCAACCAAGGTTAAAAAAAAAAAACCACAATGAAAACAAAAAAAAAATCACAAACCTGTCTTTGAAATAAAACAAACAAACAAACAAACAGAAAAGAAGGAAAAAAGGCAGAAAAAATTCTGAAAGATACCTGTGTAGATACATCTTGCAATTATATTAACTGTGAATATATTTTGTCACTTTTAAAACTAGCTCAAAATTTTTCTATTTTCTTTAGCAACAGCTGATCATCTCAGTTAAAGGACAACATTTCCCCTGCAGCTTTAAACATTTACATAGTTATTAACTTTGGTGGCAACCACATAAAATTGTGGACTCAGTTTCAAGCAGAAAAGGAAATGGACTGTAAAAACATCTGTATGTCAGAGCTTTTCTTATTAAAGAGTAGACTAGAAATAACTATGTGGGGATGATTTTTGTAGTGGAGGAACTTGCAAACAAAGAAGAAATAACATCGCGTTTGAGAAAGGTCTAAAAAATTCAAACATCAGTATAAAAAGTTTAATTAAATGGCAGAGGTTAAATACTAGATGTCACCTAAGAACAGAGTGATTCATCTAGCACTTGAAATTCTTAAATCAGTGAGTTTTTCTACAAAGTATTCTCTAGACCCTGCAGAAACTGCTTACAGCATGAATCGCTTTTTCAATCTCTATTCCCATCCCTTACCAGGAAGCCAAGATGATAAAACTTTCAACTGGATACAAATTATGCTATCCCAAGAGGAGCCAAAAGTAGTAGGAAGTAGCTACTTATTTTTCGCTAAAACCATCCACTTAGTCTGCCAGTATCCAAAGAAAGTGCCAAATGCTTCCCTGCAGCTCCACAGTATTAAATGTTGAATACTAAGTTATATATTTCATTCTCCATGCATATAATGCCACCACTGCAATGTTAACATGACAGGAAAGAAAATACAATCTTAATCCTAAATCTTAAAAATAAAACTAGAAGCAGGAAGCAGAAATGTTGCTTTGTAAGACTCCTCCTCATTTTATTTATTATCCAAGATACTGATTTCGTTGACCAGCCTGAGAATTTTCAAAGCAAATGCAGAAAAAAAAAAACCCACAAAAACCTCTATATATAATTTTCTATGTTTATTAAACATACTAAACAACTAGTAAAATCCTCCGTTACCACCACTTTTTCCTCAATTTCCACACACACATTCTAAGAAGAAAATGTCCGTTCTTTCCTTTTTTTTGTATCACTTGACATTGTTGCTTCTTTCACAAATAAACACAGGAAAACACCTAACAGCAAGCTTAGGAGCTCTCATATTGGCTGAGAAAACCAGCACTGCAGAGACACTGGATATTAGTACAACTGTACTGCTAATAAAACACAGCGCCTTTCTTTATTAAATAGCATATCTAATATTATTTTCAACAAATGGAAAAGGTCATAATGGTACAATCTCACAGCTTTTAGACTAGACTGCTTATGACCTCTGTTTTTTTGCATGAAACTAGTAAAATTATCTTCCACAATATGAATTTCCTAAGATGGATTTTGAAGAGCACAAGAAACCCCTGTATCCACCCAGGAAGTTAGCACCAAATTCTACATTTCTTTTTACCACATCTGGAAAACTCTTAAAAAAAGCTTATCACAAGCTGTAGAACAGTTAAAAGATACAATAAAATCCATGTTTTATACTATCAACAATACTTAATATAAGTCAATCCATAACCTTTTAGCTTTATTGTTTTGAGTTTTGAAATTAGTAATATTTTCATGCACAAAATAATCTGTACATTAAGAATGACTATTAGTTTTCTTAGATGAGTAACCTCATGGAATTTGAATTACAAGAGTAATGTACAGAATTAGCATAAGGATCTTCTTTCAATATGTACTTACCTGCTTTCAGTGACCACTTTAATTGACAATACTGGGTAGGCTACTTTATCTGACAATTAGGAGCAGTATTTTTCAAGTAAGTGTGGTCAAAGGCAGTTGCTTTGTGAATAGATAATGTATTAATTAAAAAATTATTAGGTTTTAACTAGCCAAACAGTCAACTGGAAAAAGTTTTCTGCCAAACAAGAAACTGTTCCTCTTGGCAATAGCACTGTTCTGACTTAACCACTACCAGAGCTTTTAGCACTGACTGAAGACAGATACCAGTCTAAAGAATAAACTAAGGGCACCTCAGTAACTGTATGATCATTGGGGTAGCTGGGGAAAAGGGAATAGCAGGGAACTACACAAAGCCTCCCTTTTCTTAGCCCTAAAATCCTGGAAACAAGTAACTCAACACTAGAGCTGTTCCTGGAAACACTGACTGACCATACTTTTCTCCCTTTTAGCCTCTTTTTTTTTTTTCTTTTTTTTTTTTTGAAATGCACTTACCCTTGTCATACCCATTTCATTCATTCATTTCATATCATAAAGCAACAACTGAATGCAATCACATACCTTCCTACAAATGAAAACCACCTTCTAGTTAACACTTAACACCATAGTTGATTAATATAATTGATTCTTTACTTCCCATGCAAAGTTATTCTGGATCTACGTATGCAGTCACCAAACTTGCAGTCACCAAACTTCCAAACTCCTACCTTCCATAGAGCACTCCTTAACAATACTCTATTTTGCACAAAGCTTATTGTTATTGCTTTGATTGTAATACCTGGAGTAGTACAAAGGTCCAGCTGTTGTGTTACTTCTGCATTTCTTGCAATCAGAAATAATGTGAACAACCCATGCGATTCAAGAGAAAAGTTCAATGAGTTGAAATAAGTAGTTTGAATTTGTTTTCTTTTTTACATTAAAACTGTTACATAAATTCTTTGGGAATCTGCATACCGTTTATAAATCATCTAATAAAGTAGAATATTAAATACAGTTACATAAAGTAAATTAAATGCAGCTGTACAAATACACATAAACATTTAAGAATCCACTCCAGATGTGAAGAACCCCAAAGTTCAGATACTAGTAGAACAATTTTATTTTAAGAATAGATCTTTTTGTGAATCCACAAACAAGATCCAGTTCTTAAAAACAATTCATCTCTGCTTCAAAGTGAGTCAGTAGCATAAACAGAAAATTTTAGTGAGTTCCTACTAGATGGAGCTTTAAAATTAGAAAGCCACTTCAAAAATTAATGAAGTAGACATGATTCAGAATTATAAGGAAAACTGGGACACTGGCCAATTTCAAGAGAGTTTGAAATTTTAAATGATTCTTTCTCAGAGCCTGGATATTCAACACTCAAAACTATTGCCTAGTTTCAAATTACATGAAAGATTATACACCTACCATTAATCCATTTGGCTTCTGGATTATGAACTATGAACTCTTTTCTGAAGAGATCTTCCAGGGACAATCGGGTTTCTGATGAATTTGCAAATTCATCTAAAAGAAACATAACAAGATCATTTTAGATAGTTACGAAAACCAAAATATTCAGTGTAATTTGGAAAACACTGTAATTATAGAAACAGAACACATAGTTCAAAGGTCCTGATAAAATCAATAACAATACCTTCCTTTTTTTTTCCCCCACTACTTCAAGAAAACATTTCAGTTTTCTTCAGTAGAGCTTCAGAGAAAAAAGCATTTATACCTTAGGCTGGGACAACTGAAGAATGTAGTGCTTGGCTATTTATTATACCAGGACTCTAGTGGCAAAGGTCCTTCCTCCCACAGCTCTACACCACAAGTCTCGTTACAAACCCATACAAAAATTTCCTGACAGCCAAAGAATGTAGCTGAATTGATCACCTTACACAACAGAAACTAAGATACTCCCGTAAGTAAATTTGGAGCCAATTTCACTTATTCTACAAATTAATATGTTAATATATATATATTTTTGTGCACATTTACTAATCTGTGCTTACTCTCTAGTGACACGCACAACATAATACTGGCTAACAGCCTTGTGTTTTTCCAAAACATGATAGAACCCAGGAATATTGCACTTCTGAACATTAGCCAACATTGATTTTCCAAACAAAATAAAAAATCGTCAGCTCCAAAAATAATCTCCATGGTTCAAGAAAGGAAAAAGAAGCTCTGATAAATTCCACTTATGCTGTAGGTTAAAAAAATCATAAATAGCTGAGATTAAATAGTAGATAGTCACATTAACATGTGAAATCAGAAATACTTTTAAAGCAGAAGTTTTGCTGTCGAAACAGAAGGTTTCCAATGAATATTCACTGATAGCAGCTATGCACTTCACCTAACTGTTTTAGGCTATCTAGAACAGCAGCTGCCAAAAGCTGCATTACATGTTACGTGTGCACTAGCAAAAATAACGCATCTATGCATTTTCTACACAATCAGCCAGCCAGATGCCCAGTCAGATCTTTTAATCATTTTATCATTATTGGGCAGGTTTGCCATAGATTACTACAGTATTCCTCTGCTCTATGAGCTTTTCCTTCCAATGTGCTAGGCATCCCCTTTCTCTACGAGACGACCTTTTAGTTAGTCAGATTTTGTCCTTACAGATTGCTGATATTAAACAGTGCTGCTGATGACCTGTAGTAAAAGACTACCTAGAATCATAGCAGTTAAGAAGTAATCTTGCTATCTTTATGCCAACCCAGTAACTTACGAGCACATTTTTAACAAAGAAACATGCTTTGTAAATGTCGTATCCTGTAATACATTTCAGACGAAAATGTGACCCCTTCACAGTGAATAAAGTTCATCATAGTTTCAGCCAAATTTCTCAATTTCGGACTCAGCTGAAAGCTTACTGAAATAAACAACAATATGAATTTTTTTGGCTTTAAATGTCAGCACTGCCTGCTGCAGCCACTTCAGCTACTATTAATAAGGTGCATCCTTGCTATATTGAAGAGAAGCTCCCTTTTAATGTACATCGTAAATTTACGACAGACACAAGGCCTTTACAGCTGCTCACTTCACAGTGCTGCTGCTTTTTGCATGCACCTGCCTCCCAGGTCTCAGCAGGACCCCAGTAAGCATTTACTCACTGTAATCAACTCTCCTTTCACTTGATGTCTTAGGAGGTTAAGCATGCAAAGTTGTTCAAATCCTCTCACACAGGACAAACATTCTAATCCTTAAATAAGCTTCTTGCCCTCTTCCTACCTTTCAGGGATCAAAATAACCTGTTTGAGGGGTTTTTTTAGCCTCCAAGTCCAGCATAGGACACAATATGCCAATTGCAGTCTTACTAGAGATTTACAACAGAGTAACATTATCTCTCTTGATTTATACTTAATCCCTCTGTTTACACATCATGAGACCTTATTAGCTCTTGCTCCTGCCACACATTGAGTTTTTATCTTCAAAGTAAGCACACGTTGTTATATATGCTCTACTCAGCTCCACAAATATTCTTCCTGTCTTCAAAACACTACATCTAACTTAACAGCTTCGAATACTGGGCTCTTATATACTCATTTTCCCCTTTCTCCATAACCTTGCTGACTACCAACCCTCAATAAGCTGTTTTCCATCATCAATTTTGACTCAACACACCCTGCTCCTGATGCTGTTTGTGATCCCAAAAGGATTCCTCTTCTAACTTTTATTGAGCCTATCTCTATTTATTGTGACCCCTTATATTCTGTCAGTTTGCCAACTATCAATCAGGCTCACACAAACAGTTCTGTTCCTAAAACTTGTCTTACTAGAACCAGTTTAGTTTTCACAGGATTTTTTTTTTACTTAACTGTTTTAATAGAAATCATTAAATACATCAATCAACTGTGCACAGTAAGGGTGTAAAAGTAGTTAGGTATACCAGCTCTGCTCTCTGTCTTTTATCTAATCCACAAGGACCTCCTGGAGAAACTCCAGCACAAAAGGAAGCCTACGGAGGGTGGCAGCAAGGACAGGTCACCTGGGAGGAAAACAAAGAAATTGTCTGAGCAGACAGGGATCAGGTTAGGAAAACTATTGCCTGATAAAATTAAATCTGGCCAGGGATGTCAAGGGCAACAAGAAAAGCTTCTCTAGATACGCTGGTCATGAAAGGTAGACTTGGGAAAAATACAGGACCTCTCTGGACAGAAATAGACCTGGTTACTGGGACAAGGAAAAGGCTGAGTTACTCAACAACCTTTTTTGCCTCAATCTTCACCAGCAAGAGTTTCACACTGCCCAAGTTGCAGAAGTGAAAGGCAGGGACTGGGAGAATGAAGAACTGTTTGTTTTAAAAGAAGATCAGGTTCAAGACCATCTATGGAACCTGAAGTTGCACAAGTCCATGGGACCTGAGGAGATGCATCCATGGGCCCCAAGAGAACTGGCTAATGAAATTGCCAAGCTATTATCCATCATATCTTTTGAGAAATCTTGGCAGTCAGGGAAAGTTCCTGCTGCGTGGAAAAGGGGAAATATAACCCCAATTTTTAAAAAGGGAAAAAAAAAAAAAAGACAAGACCTAGGGAACTACAGGCACATGGGCAATAAGGGGGTGATTGCTGACAGCCAACACGGCTTCACTAATGGTAAACTGTCCCTAAAACATTTGGTGGACTTTTATGATGGGGTTACAGCACTGTTGGTTAAGGGATGACTGTCATCATCTACCTGGACTTGTGCAAAGCATTTGATGACTGGAAAAGGGAAATATAACCCCCACTTTCAAGAAGGGATCATAGAGCATATTCTCCTGGAAAGCATACTAAAGCACATGAAAAACAACAAGGTGGTTGGTGACAGCCAACATGGCTTCACTAAGGGGAAATCCTGTCTGACCAATTTGGCGGCCTTCTGTGATGGAGCTACAGAACTGATGCATAGGACAAAAGCAGTTGACGTCATCTACCTGGACTCACGCAAAGCATTCAACACTGTCCCGCACAACATCCCTGTCTCTAAATTGGAGATACATCAATTTGATGGATGGACCACTCAGTGGATAAAGAACTGGCTGGATGGCTGCACGCAAAGAGTTGCGGTTAATGCCACAATGCCCAAATACAGACTGGTGACAGAGTGGTGTCCCTCAGGTGTCTGTGTTGGGACTGATTCTGCTCAATATCTTTGTCGGCGACATGGACAGTGGGATTGTTGCGCCCTCAGCAAGTTTGCTGATGACACCAAGCTGTGCGGCTCAGTTGATACGCTGGAGGGAAGGGATGCCATCCAGAGGGACCTTGACACACTTGTGAGGTGGGCCAATGCCAACATCATGAAGTTCAACCGAGCCAAGTGTAAGGTCTTACACGTGGGTTGGGGCAATCCCAGGCATAGCTACAAGTTGGGAGGAGAAGTGATTCAAAGCAGCGCTTCAGAGAAGGACTTGAGGGTGTTGGTCAATGAGAATCTGAACATGAGCCAGCAGTGTGCGCTCACAGCCCAGAAAGCAACCATCAAAAGGAGCATGACCAGTAGATCGAGGGAGGGAATTTTTCCCCTCTACTCTGCTCCCGTAAGACCCCACTTACAGTACTGTGTTCAGTTCTGGTACCCTCAAAATAAGAAGGACATGGAACTGTTGGAGCAAGTCCAGAGGAGGCCACAAGGATGCTAAAGAGGCTTGAGCATCGCCAATACAAAGACAGGCTGAGAAAGTTGGGGCTGTTCAGCCTGGAGAAGAGAAGGCTGCGTGGAGACCCCATAGCAGCCTTCCAATATCTGAAGGGGGCCTACAAAGATGCTGGAAAGGGACTCTTGATGGGAGACTGTAGTGATAGGACAAGGGTAACAGGTTTAAATTTAAGCAGGTGAAGTTATTAGATGTAAGGAAGAAGCTCTCTACTGTGAGGGTGCTGAGACACTGGAATGAGTTGCCCGAAGAAGTGGTAAATGCTCCATCCCTGGCAGTGTTCAAGGCCAGGCTGGACAGAGCCTTGGGCAACATGGTCTAGTGTGAGGTGTCCCTGTCCATGGCAGGGGGCTTGGAACTAGACGATCTTAAGGTCCTTTCCAACCCAAACCATTCTATGACTTGAAACTGTCCCACATGACATCTTTGTCTGTAAAGTAGGGAGGCATAGATTTGACAGATGGACCACTTGGCATATAAGGAATTGGTTGCATGCAGAGTTATGGTCAATGTCCAAGTGGAGATCAGTGACAATCAGTGTTCCGCAGGGGTCAGTACTGGGACTTGCATTGTTTAACATCTTTGTCAGCAACATGAACAGTGGGGTTTGAGTGCACCTTCAGCAGCTTTGCTGATGACACCAAGTTGTGTGGGGCAGTCAACCTGCTGGAGGGAAGGAATGCCATCCAGAGGGACCTTGACAGGCTGGAGAGATGGGCCAACGCAAACCTTCTGAAGGTCTTGCATCTGGGTTGGGGTAATCAGAAGCACAAATACAGGCTGGGCAGTGAATGGACTGAGACCAGCTCTGATGAGAAAGACTTGGGTGTGTTGGTTGATGAGAAGCTCAACATGACCCAGCAATGTGCACCTGCAGACCAGAAAGCCAATCGTATGCTGGGCTGCATCAAAAGGAGCATGACCAGCAGGTCAAGGGAGGTGATTCTGCCCCTCTGCTCTGCTCTTGTGAGGTCTCATCTGTACTATGCATTCAACTCTGGGTGCCCCAGCATAAGAACATGGACCTGTCAGAGCAAGTCCAGAGAAGGGCCACAAAGATGATCAGAGGGCTGGAGAACCTCTCATATGAAGACAGGCTGAGAGAGCTGGGCTTGTTTAGCCTGGAGAAGGCTCCAGGAAGACCTTAGAACAGCCTTCCAGTACCTAAAAGGGCCTACAAGAAAGCTGTAGAGGGATTTTTTTACAAGGGCATGTAGTGATAGGACAAGGGGGCATAGCTTTAAAGTGGAAGAGAATAGATTTAGATTAGACATTTGAAAGAAATTCTTCCCTGTAAGGGTGGTGAGGCACTGAACAGGTTGCCCAGGGAAGCTGTAGCTGCCCAATCCTTGGAAGTTTTCAAGGCCAGGTTGTATGGGGCTCTGAGCAACCCCCATGGCAAGGGGGTTGAAGCTATATGATCTTTAAGGTCCCTTCCAACCTAAAACATTCTATGATTCCATGAAGAACTTGTTTTATTTTAAATAATGCACTTTATTGCCAAATTACCAAATTGCATACTATCTCTTTTTCATTTCCATTTTAAATCTATTGAATGATTCCTTGAAGGAATCACATTTCCCATGTCCTCACACTATTTCCCACAGATTTCTAGATACTGGTCTGAAATTATATATATTATGTATGGAAAGTGAACACAGATAACAGAAGACAGACAAAATTAAATGCTAAAACCTAAATGGATATTTTTTAACTATACAGGAAACTAACAACAGTTCAACAACTGGTGTGCGTTTATTCAAAATGACGGACCTGTTTGTGCTCATGAAACTGTAAGACTGCAAAAGTAGAAATTAATAGCCTCATCACCTTTCACGAGTTTATAGGATATTATTTTTCCAGGTTAAATGTAGTCTACACCTCTCATAAAATTTACCTTCTACCTTAGCAAATAAAACTAATAATGATGTAGTGTAGCATATTACAGACTGAAACTCCTTACTGGCTTTTCTGCAAAACAAAACGACTTAACGCTAGAAATTAGAATAAAGGCTTGATGTTAAATGCCATCTGACATGGCATCTAACAATGAGGAAATTAAATTAAATTAAATAGGGAAAATAAAACAGTAAACTGTATGCAAGGTAACATCTATAACAGTAACTGGGAATTAGTATATGAACTATTAGTACAGTTTGCATCATATTTGCATGAAAATAGAAAACCAACTTGCCAGGAAGTAGTCAGATATCAAATCCTGCTTGCCAATTTACAGTAGGTACAGGGAGCCTATGCAGCATTGAACAGAATCCTGAATCTCCTGGTAATGAATTTCCACTTCAGCAAAAATATTTTTTAGTTTGCTGTCTATTAAGAATAGCATGAGAGATGGCGTGGAGGGGTCGGTCAGTCCCAACCCTGTTCTAAACAGATTTATCTAGTGGATATGACCCAAATGGATCCACTTCCTCAACCTTGATTTTACACAAAATTTCAAAAAAGCAGTTTCTGTCAGTTTGGCTGACCTAAATATTCCTTGAAGCATTTTTTTTTTCTGCAAAACTGTCCTTGGTTTTTTTTTTTTCTTTCATCAAGAGATAGCAAATTCTTGAATTTGCTTTGAGCCTATGATTAGAGTTACATGCCCTTTTGCTCAACAATAATTACCATATATCAGCATGCATGGTTTAAAGGTTAATATCAACATCCCAGTAAAGGAGTCCCACACAGAGCATTGGAGTCTGACACACTTTCAGAAACTGTAAGTTAACATGGAGGTAGGTAGAACTGCTGTCATTCCAAAATGAAAAACAGCCTTAAGTGTTGTGGCAAAATACCTGTACAGGGGTGGCAATGTCTGTACAACTCTTAGGCTGTTCTTAGGTAATTTTTCATATAAAAGGTTTCAGCTACTAGTGCTTCCAATTGAGCATTTCTCAGCTTTGAAATACAGATCAACAGTGTCAATCAGATAGGTTTTCAGGTAATTCCTACAATGTGGAATGCACTGTCATGATGCAAAGCACAAAACCATGCTGATTTAAAGGCAAGACTGAGGCACTGATCCCAGAAAATCTACCTATGAATATTTCATTATGTGCTGGTATGTGGTGATATTTCGAAAACATGAAATAGAATAAAAGCAGAACAAGAAAGATACCCACATTATACTGACATATAATCCAAATGATGGCATCTCAGAAACAGCTATTTCTGTCTCTGAACTGACCATTATCTCCCAATATAAAGAAACTTTATAAATTTATTCCCATGGTATTTTCTTCTTCTGTTCTCTCTTAAATACTTCCCCAGTAATCATCTACTATTAGTCAAAAATCACTAGACTTATAATTAAATTTTCCCAGAGAACAGACAGGCTACTGAAACCCCAAAGTTTTTCCACATTTCAGTCTATTTCATTAACAAGAGTAACCTCATTCTTCGCTATCTTCATGTAGTTTCTTTATCATTGCACTTACCCAGTTGTGAAGAAAACTAGCAAGGATAATTGCCTGCAAGCCTTCTACTCCTGGCTACAGAGCAGTGTAGTAATTTATACTCTGTGGGTGCAATGTTTGTTTTTTCATTTTACTCCTTAGTCCACAGAGGTGCACAGAGAGCTGTCGAGCCCCAGTAAGAGGTTACAGGACTGGGAATCCATTGAGACTTTAACACTAATCCTTTACATTACTGAATGGTTTAGTCTTCGATTTTTCCATTTCTTTGTCATAACACTAATACATTTAAAAAGCTTCTGAGTATCATCAGAGATAAAAAGCAATATAAAGGGACCAAAATATTATTAATATTGTTGGTACAATTTACTAAACCCACAAACAGAACTGCAACACAGAAATTTCATATTTTAACAGAAGCTAAGATATTAGTGGGTCAAAATACATCTCTTATTTCAAAAGTGTTCCTGCTTAGTTTGTATATTCATGTTGTATTTAATGTAATGAAAATCACTAAAAAGAGAAATCAAGAATTTATGTTTACTTTTAATATCACTTGTACCTACAGCCTTTTTGAAGCCTTCTGCATGTAACTTACAAGATTTTCTTTTAAAAGCTTGTTTTCTTACATGGAAGCCTTGATCCCTTCATCATAAAAGGCATGAAAGCTATTGCTCAAAGTTTGAGTGAAGTCAAATGACAATTGTTAAAGTGCACAGGCACCTGAATGCTTCTTATATTGTGGACAAAGTAATGTATAAATAATTGCAGGCAAAAGAGAGAATTTCCGTTGGATTTGGCATATCAGTAAATACACTTTTACCTGCGCAAAACTTTCGACAAAAAAAATAGGCTTCTGAGCAACCACCATCTGAAATTACTATTATCTCCATAAAAAGAAACAGCACGATGTACAGTGTTAAGGGGAATTTACATGAAATCTAAAAAGGACCCATTAGTACAGGCATAAGTAAACAGGGAAAGAAGTCTTTGATGCTCAAAATGGTGTCAGAAATGAAAAGCAATGCACTCTGACTTATCGCAAGGTAGTATAGGACAAAATTCTCATTATTGCACTGAACATCCTAATTCACAAATATTTTATGAGAAGAGTTTTCAAAACCAAGTATTTATAACAACAGATTGGTAGCACCTTAGAACTGGGCACCTCGCGATAGCCAAACCTGTGAGTTTTCTCTCTCCTCAAAAGCTAGACATCCCAAAGTGATCGTACATATATTGAAGACCATATAACTTCAGCTACAGTGCTTAGTACCTGCCAGCAAACTGTCAGAGTATCTAAAAAAAAAAAAAAAAAAAAAAAAAAAAAAAAAGCAAAGTAAAAAAAAAAAAAAAAAAAAAAAAAAAAAAAAAAAAAAAGAATAATACAAAATCATGAAAGTGAAGGGAGGGGAACAGCACTGATTAGGATCAAAATACGGAAAATAGCTGTCCTACAATGTACCTCCACAGCTTTTTTTGGAAAGTATTTCCATCCTGCAAGAAACCCCAGTTTTACAGACCTAGATCATTTTGGGAAAAGGGGTTTTATTTATATCAAGCTTTAGAGTCTCTATGGGATATCTTAGAACATCTGAGCTGAGAGAACTAGTTTTCACTCGCATGACTTGAACTGAAATGTAGGTCCCAGCTTACATCCAGTTTGCAAGCAAGTTCTCTGGATTTTGAGATGTTGTAATTCTCTGAGCTTTTTTATCATATAAAAAATAAAAAAAAAAAATAAATAACGTTTCCCTAGGTTGTTTATTCTTTTTTCTACAAGTGCCTTCAAAGACTTCGATTTATGTTTCTGCAATTAATAATTACATATAAAAGTAAGAGCCAGAACTGTTGTTTATTATTGTGGATTCCAGCATAACACTTTTGAGATCTTACAAGCCTTAAAAAAAAAAAATTACCACGCCCTGAAAAGAAAAAGTTTTCTATCTTAAAATGTACCAGGACCACCAGGCCACCATTTGCCCTCAACATCTGTTTTTTATGATTCCTTGAAGAAACTCTGATACAATGAGACTACACAGCAGTGCAATTTTGCTTTTATTGTTCTCAAAATGTTCTAAGTGGAAATAAGCACAGTCATTTCTTTATCATTCCTTGGACCACAACATGCATATGTGATACTTACACAAAACAGAGGAAACAGAATATTCCATAGCATTCCTACATACTCTCTCCAGTTGTCTCGTTCCCTCTAACAAGCAAAGCTTACTGACGCTTTTTCATTCAGTCTTGCCACCTTCCTTTCAAGCTGCAGAAGTCTACTACCATACTTGCTCATGCACAGACCCACCCAGCTTCCCTTGATGATTTCATCCAGTGGCCAAATTATCTGGAACCATTATTTAACTAAAAAGCACTTCATTAACCTTTTCAGTTACAAAGACTGGGCATGGCAGAACATTTGCAGAGCAATATTTACTATCTACGCATCCAATCAAGTACCTTAAATCGTAACTTTAAATCTGAGAAAAAAATTCAAAGATATTTTTCTTTAAAACTTGTGTAGTTTTTCCTTCTTTCAGGTTTCTAGACACAGTTAAACGGCTGCTGCCCCAGCCGTAAAAAGAAAACCTTAAGAAAAATAACCTGGATCAAATCGGAACACCAACCAAAAAATCAAGCATAACTATTTTAATTGCTTTTTTTGTCTATTACTTGCCCTTCATCCTGCTTTTTTCTGTAACTGAACCATTAAGTAATTTCTCCTCTTTGTTTTTGAGAGAAAGAAAAAGGAAGAAGCTTGTGCAGGTACATACAAAAGATGCATACTTCTGATTTAGTGAGAAGTTGCGTTCTCAGCATCAGTTTTCCATGATATACAGCTTTCTCTTAAATCATCTGTGAATTTGAAATTACATCAAGTGACAAAATCTTAAAGTCAGGCCACACCTGCTGAGGCTAATAAGGATTGCTTGTAGTCATCTCAAGACTGGCATAATCCTAAGGACCTACTGCCAAAGCCAAATGCTTCTGCTCCACAAGGCCTCCAGTAACTCGACTCCCTACAGGCACCAAATTTATAGTAGCCAGAAGTTAAAAATGCTTAAAGGCAAGAGATATTTTAACATTTATATGTAATTTAAATGACTGCATATGAAACATATACCTTCGGTAAGATAAATAAAGAAGTAGGTTACCTGGGGTTAAAAGAATGACAGACATAGTGATGAGTGAACAAACAACTAGAATCACCAGGAGCGCAATTGCAATTCCCTTCCAGTTCCTCTGTGGAGGGCTGTTACTTCCAAGTTCCTACAAGAATGGGAAAAAAAGAAATAAAAGGAAAAGACCATGTTTCATAATCATATATTTATAGAACTATTAGCGATAAGAAAATTACTCTGTGCATACTCATAATCACTGCATGGGAGGTGATCGTGATCCCTCCCCTCTCAACCTTCTCAACAGTACACAGAGTCATCCATCCAAAGGTGTTGAACTCTTATGCTTTTTTAATAGAAAGATCTCTTTTTTTTTTTTTAAACATATGTATGTACATATACCCTTAAGAGATAGAATCATAGAATTATAGAATAGTTAGGGTTGGAGAGGACCTTAAGATCATCTAGTTCCAACCCCCCTGCCATGAGCAGGGACACCTCCCACTCAACTATGTCGCCCAAGGCTCTGTCCAACCTGGCCTTAAACGCCTCCAGGGTTGAAGCATTCACAACTTCCTTGGGCAACCTATTCCAGTGCCTCACCACCTTCACTGTGAAGAACTTCTTCCTTATATCTAACCTAAACTTCCCCTGTTTAAGTTTAAAGCCATTACCCCTTGTCCTACCACTAGAGTCCCTAATGAAGAGTCCCTCCCCAGCATCCTTGTAGGCCCCCTTCAGATACTTAAAAGAGCTCATACAAGCTATCCAAAATATGACTCATGTTAAAATGTGCTGAACATAGACTGCAGGACAATATCAACCAGCAGTTTATAAGACAATTACAGAAATGAAATGTAGCAATTTACTGTAATTCCACCTAACATGGTATGGACCATAAAGGTCTAAATACACTTCCTTTTTAATGTACACTATTAAACTTATTTGTAATAGAATACATTAACAAAACTGCCTGAGGCTCCAAGTATTCCATCTGATGCTACACAGCTCTTTTTGTCTATACAGTAGTTCAACTGTAAACTGCTCCCCTATTACTTATAAAAAACCAACAGTGGCTTGTAACAAATATTAAATGAATGCTTCTGTAACTACTAGTACACTTAAGCCTACACACTCTGTGGTTACGTGTTTAACTCGTACTGACTACAGCCAGATGCCATTCAGATTTGTCAGTAGTAGCAGCGTGTTCATGGTACAGCTTGAGACCAAACACCACATTAATATCTAACAAGAGAAACAACAGAACTAGGATGACAATCCTAACTTTCTCTCACAGAAAATAATATTTTTTTTTCTATCTATAGCTGGCAAGCATAAACATTTCTCGGCCAGAGTTACCCATGCCTTTACTATCTCAAATTGCTGTGGTAAGACTCTCTGTGAAAAACAATCTGGGACTTCTCAGAAGATCCCACTTCAACCTGCTTACAAAGTTGAGTTATGTTACACAAGGGCTTCACAACCTACACAAGCTCCCACTAAGTTCCAGCTAAATAACAGGTGAGGTAAAAAACACTTGCCCTTGAAGACACCACCACCAAAATGCTTCTCTTCCCCTCCCCAGAACCTGATCCCTTAACATGCACCAGGCAGAGCCCTGCAAGGCTGCTTCTCTACTGAATGCACAGGGAGTGAATGCCACAGGAGAGATTACTTGAAGTCTTTCCTATTTGATCTGAGATCCTGGGTTCATTCAGCTTGCAAGTACACAGCAAGGATATTCTTTTATCTTTCCCCTTTCTGCTGGAGAAAAGGGCAGAGAGACATGGCAGGTCTGCCACCTCAGCTATCTTGTTCAATGGGGAGGGCCAAAGCACAGGAAGGTACCTCCTGCTATGTTTTATAAGTTTCCAAAGGCATATTAATATTTCTTCACATATACATTTCATTTTAGTTTTCTGAATTATAAATGAGTACAAAATGGAGATGTCTTAACAACAGAAAACGACAATGTTCTTGTGTCTACTTGGCTGGTGTACACCACATCAATCCCACACATCACCTGTAACAGCATGTCCAACAGTGCCTTTAATTTTTAACCCCTCACCTGTTCATTTCTACCTGTGAAAAACAGTTTCTCTTCCCATTACTCTTTTTCCAGGAAACATAAGGGGAATTCCCCTACACAGTCTCTAAGCAATCCCACAGGAGAAGTCTTGCAGCAGCCCTCAGCCCATCACAGCTCCCAGCAAGGAGAGGCCCCACTCCCCCAACATGGCTACTGCTCACTGGGCCCCCTCCTCCTGCCTGGTCTAGGCCTACCCAAGCTTGCTCATTTCAGAGGTTTTCAGCCTCACCAGATGGGAGAAGCACCCAGTCTATTTACTCAGTTTAAACCCTAGGCTATAGCTGGTCTTCACAGGATCAGCTCCCTCACCAGATCGGTGTTAGCCTTCCCCTCTCCACAGCTGAAGCCAGCTATTAGTGGTAAATACGTACCAGCCAGCCTGGGCTGCTCTCCGTTCTGCTGGCTGTAAGAGTAATTGTACTTTTCTGTTATTACACAAACCTCCTCTTTGGTGTTGATACTGATTGAACAGCAGATAATGGATGATGTTCAATTATAACACACAGAAGGAAATTACTGAGGACAGTTGCAGCACAGCATTAGCAGACGGTCCCTCTTAGACTGAAACCTGCGCAGCTTTCCTAAGCATCACCATGCAGAAGAAGCCTGATTACCATAACCACCAACACATCTTTGATGCCCATATTATTTTTACTAAACTTCAGGACTCCTGTCTGCCACAGGCAAAGTGAAAAACATGGTCTAAGCAGGTACTCCTGGCATCCACCTTCCTTCCCCATCTAATCACCTCTGTTTCCCAACACCTTGCAAACTTGCCTGCTCCCCTTATTTCCTTCAGCTT
>NW_009932442.1:33039-33704 GCF_000696875.1 Nestor notabilis | reverse complement strand
CGCTGCGCCCGCGACTCGGGGCTGAGGGGGCGCTGCGGTGAGCGCAGGGCAGGGACGCGACTGCCCACAGGGAGGGTGCCGCAGCCTGGAATCGCCTGGGCTGGAGAAGACCTTTCAGATCAAGTCCAACCGTTCCCCAGCGCTGCCAAGACCAACACTAAACCATGTC
This sequence comes from Nestor notabilis, assembly GCF_000696875.1. NCBI lineage: Eukaryota > Metazoa > Chordata > Aves > Psittaciformes > Psittacidae > Nestor > Nestor notabilis. Next base: position 33,535 of record NW_009932442.1, on the reverse strand, counting down.
ACTGAGGGCCTCATCCACGCAGTTTGTGAACACTTCCCGGGATGGTGACTTCAGCTCTGCCCTGGGCAGCCTGTCCTAACACCTGACCACCCTCTTGCTGAAGGCATTTTTCCTAATATCCAATCTCAACCTCGCCTGGCACAGCTTGAGGCCATTTCCTCTTGTCGTCATAGAAGCACAGAATGGTTTGGGTTGGAAGGGATGCCAAAGATCATCTAGTTCCAACCCCCTGCTTCCAACTAGACCAGGTTGCTCAAAGCTTTGTACTATCACTTGTTACTTGGGAAAATAGACCATCCACCTCCTCTCTCCATCCTCCTTTCAGGTAGTTGTAGAGAGCAGTAAGGCTTCTATTCTCCACACTAAACAACCCCAGTTCCCTCAGCCATTCCTCATAAGACGTATGCTCCAGACCCTTCACCAGCTTTGTTGCCCTTCTCTGGACCTGCTCCAGCACCTCAATGTCTCTCTTGCAGTGAGGGGCCCAGAACTGAAC
>NW_009932442.1:29041-32984 GCF_000696875.1 Nestor notabilis | reverse complement strand
CTGGCCACACTGTTGCTGACACAGGCCAGGATGCTGTTGGTGTTCTTGGCTGCCAGGGCACACGCTGGCTTGTGTGCAGCGGCTGTCAGTCAGCACCCCCAGGTCCTTTTCCACCAAGCAGCTTTCCAGCTGCTCTTTGCCAAGCCTGTAGCATTGCATGGGGTTGTTGTGGCTCATGCGCAGGACCTGGCACTTTGCCTTGTTGAACCCTCATACTGTTGGCAAAGGCCCATTGATCTAGCCTGTCCAGATCCCTCTGCAGAGCCTTCCTATCCTTGCTGTGGGCTTGGGCCTGCCACATTCACCCCAGCTGCATGGGGTAGCACTCTACAGGTCTGGATTACTTTTGGGCATGCATTAGCCTAACCTCTGAGCTCAAGAGGTGAACTGACAGGTTGTTGTGGTAACCTAGAAGTTAAAAATCCAGTGTAAAGGTGAAGACCCAAAAGCTGAGAGGTGTGTGACAAGCCAGCAGCCACACGAACCAACCCACCACCCAGCAAGAAAACCCCAAACCCAAAGCAAGCCAGGGACATACCTGATAAGCTTTTTCAAATGTACGTGACTGACAGCATTGCAGACAGGGAGGGTGGAAAAATCCTACCTATGCTAAATCTGGAAGCAATGTGAGAAGCCCAGGTTAAGAGACAAGAATGATCACAAGCAGCAAGTTTTCAGTACAGATCAGATCTAGGGGGTGTGTGGTTGCTCTGTAACTTGGATTAATCTTTTTCAACATGTAGCTGTGAAAGCCCAGGCCTACAGGGTTGAGCTGTTGTGCTCTTTGCCCGCACGTGGCGTGTCTGTGCTGTGAGAGCAGAGCACGTGCTGCGAGATGTTAATTCCACAGCCAGGAGGATGCTGCCTTATGTGCTGGCCATCTTCAGCTCCTTTGGTGTAGAAAGCCGTGATACGGTACTTACTGGGTCTGGCACCGGTGAGAAGTTTGTTTTCATGGACATAAACAGGACACTCAACAGCTAGTATCTTTACTGAATGAATTTATTGGTTTTTGAACTAAAGTTGCTCACAGTTATTTAACAAGGGATACATCAGATTTTTTTGTCCATTTTAAACCATTAAATAATGTCAGTTTGTGTCTGTATATGTGTGTGTGCGCGTGTGTGTGTCTTCAAAGTACAAAATAGGAAGGATAACAAGAGGTATTGCTTTCATTTATTCTTATATCTTGTGTAAGTAATCCCCTTCCTGCTTGTACCACATGGGTTTTGCTGATATAGGTATTTTTAAATTATTATTATTTTGTATTGAAATCCCAGCCTTTTGTAGAGGTACAATGTAACAGAAGCATCAAAATCTATACACAAGGGAAGAGAAAAGAGGGAAAAGAAGGATGGGGGTGATGGGAGGGGAGCTCGGAGGAGAAGTAGAGAGAGGGCGGAGGCAGGAAAGACAACGAAAGCAAAAAAGACTAATTTACAGCAATGTCATGCAATTAAAACTGCCCCCCTCTCCTGCACCCTTGCCTCCCCCCTCCCCAGCCATCACCCTCAGGTGTCTGACATGCACACAGCAATACGAGAGAGAAAAGTTTTAAGAATAGGAAAAATAAATAAATAAATAAACCAATAAAATAAAATAAATCCCTCCCATTTGGGGGAATGGGGAAACGGGGCAGAAGTCAAAGGTCTTTGCCCCAGTTGTGTCTTTAAAAATTCTTTTTAATCTTCAAACCTATGTACAAGTAAAACTGGTCCAAGAAGGGGAAAAATGATTTAAAAAAACGACGACAACAACAACAAAAAAGAACTCATCCAACAGTATCATTAAAAAAAAAAAAAAACTCTTGCGATACAACATACACCCATAGGAACCCAACGAGCAGCAATCGAAGGTCATAAAAGAGCTGAACACTAATGCTAAGCCTACATTCTTAAAATCTCAGTCAAGAAGTACTTCTTACTGTGTTTTGTCTTCCACGCTAAAACCACATTGGTCTTGTTTGTTTAACCTTTGAGCTTGGGCCAGAATAAGTTACACTTGGTCACATAACTCCTGAGGAGGAGAAAAAAAGCAGCGATTCGTCTTTCTCAAAGTCACAAGATAACACTTACGGGGTTTCTGTGTCTTTTTTCCACCTCCCCAAAATAAATAAGAATCAGTGTTTCCTCTACACGGTTATTAAACAGAAGATATATCTAACAGCTTATTTTTTTTAAATATATATATATGTATATAAATAACCAAAACCTAAGAACTGAAACACAAAAAAAAAAGGTCCCCATCCACCCAATCCCACCCTCCTCCCTTTCAGAAAAACAAACACAACAAACCAAAACAAAACTAAAATCAAAACCAAACAAAACTTTATAAAAATATCTTGCAGTAATTCTAAAGTTTACAGTAGCTTTGTGATTAAGTCTCCCATTGCCCTGACTCCACCTTGTCTTGCTCTGATAACTAAGTGCCAGTGATGTGCACACACACACACACACACACAGAGGAAATAAAACCCAAGAGAAGTCTCTTTTCTTCCTCCTCTTCATCTTCTTTTTTTTTTCTTTTTCCTTTTTTTCCTTTTTATAAGAAAAAAATCACCCAAGCCAACAAATGAAACTGGTAACTTAAAGAAATAATAATACTGATATCGATGCAGCACTAGCAACACAACAATTGCCTCTAAATGCAGGGTGTGGTGGAGGATCCAGCTGGTCGAAGAAGGTCCCAGCGCGGTGGCACAGTGGCAGGGAGTTGACGGTGGGGAGGTGTTGAAGGAGGAGCAGCAGTAGCAGCAGTGGCAACTCTGCCTGGTGGCAGGAGAGACAGTCCTTGGCAGAGTCTTGTCCCTCTTCTTTGCTACCAGAAGTTGCCTTTTCCCTAAGTTTTAATGTTTCATTTGTATGTGTTTATTCATTGAACCCCCTCTCCCTCCTAAGTTTACTCCTTTCCCCTTCCAGCAGGTCAAAAAGCAAAACGATACAGTATAAAAAAACCAATCATTTTGTATATATATGTATGTATGTATGTATATTTATGTATAAATATACACACATATATACATGTATATATAAAAAAGGGGCAAAAGAAAAGGAAAAGGTGGCAGGGAGAAAAAGAAGGTTAAGAAAGTACTGTGATGAAGCTCCCCAATATTGTCTTGGTTCAACGCTTATTTTTGAGTTGCTCCTGGCTGGTTTCTGATGAGAATGCGCTCTGGATTCATGACACATTGCGCTCCCGCTACACCCGTCTCCTTCCCCACACCCTCCCCTCCGGGCTGAGTTCACCTGCATGGACAGAAGTTGCCAAGGGAAAAGGTTTCACTCCAACAATTTGCAACCTCTTTTCAGCCCAGATTCTGCAATCCTGTAACTGAGCAGATCTCTCTTGTGGAGCACCAGAAAAGAAAAAGAGGGGGGGGGGGGAAAAACCCAGGCGTGCACTGGGGAGGTGTCTGGGGAGAAGTGGGGGAGAAACCCACTTCCTGAAGGGAGAGGGGAGGCTGGGAACCTCAAACAGGACTGGTCCTTGGACAGTCTACATCGGTTGCCTTCCGTCAACAAGTGTCCGCAGAGCACAGAAGGTGAAGCCGTGGCTGACATGTTAACTTTTCGGGATAATTCCTGGTAGCAGAGCGGAAACAAGTGGTGTCGTCAGAAACACAGAGAGAGCATGAACAGAACAAGAAACAAAAGAAAAGAAAAGAAAAGAAAAGAAAACAAAACAAAAAAATAAAAAACCCAAAAAATCAGGAAGGAGAAAAAAAGCAAAACATTCAAAAAAAGGGAGGAAAAAAACCAATCAAAAAACCACAACCCAAGATCTGGTGAACTGGGTTTGTCATCTGTGCTACCTTTTCTTTTCTTTCTTTTCATTCTTTCGTTTGTTTTTGTGTTTGTTTCTGAGATATATATTATATATCATATATAAATATATATATGTATATATATACAGTCATTCCTTCATACAAAATTTGTCTATAGAC
>NW_009932442.1:28650-28990 GCF_000696875.1 Nestor notabilis | reverse complement strand
TTCATTCTTTCTTGCTTTTTGTTTTTGTTTTTTTTTCTAAGTTATTTAATTTTTTATGTGTTTATTTAAGGTTGGTCTTGTAGGCCGACTGATGAGACCATCTTTGCCTTGTCTTTGCCAGCAGGGTACTTATTGTCTCCTCTAGACCCATAGTCATTAGAACCGGAATCGCTCCGCTTGCTGTTTGCGCTATGCTTGGTTGGCGTGCCGGGGGGATGGCTCACCTGCCCGTTCTTCTCGTCTGAAAAAAGTTGTTTAATTACGTCAAAGAAGTTACTCAATGGGCTGCCTGGGTACACAAAACAGAGGAGACAAGAAAAGAAAGAAAGAAAGGAAGAAA
>NW_009932442.1:26137-28613 GCF_000696875.1 Nestor notabilis | reverse complement strand
AGAGAAAGAGGAGAGAAAGAGAGAGAACAAACAAACAAATGAACAATGGGGTTTTTAACGAGAAGAACATGATGAGGAGATCCAGAGCCACGTGCGTGGGGGTGTGTGGGGATGAAGACAATGAGCAGGAAGAGGAAGAGTGTTTAGGATGGGACACCTACAGAAATAAAGAGGCTGAGAGCATAAAGCACCTAGGGGAAGGGCCTGTTTTTCTCCTGAGTTGGGGAGCACTGCCATCTGTCCTGTGTAGCAGAAGGACACAGTACCATGTAGCTGAAATAGTTCAGTCTATTACTTGGAGTCACTTGGCCACTCCACACCGAAATGCCAATGAATGTAATGCTGGATATAGGTAAATCCCATCTTACTGCTGCTGTTACAAACACAGGGCATTTGGTGTGGTCGCCAACCAATGCTTTGCTTTGCAGCCTTGCTAAGCTCTCTGGCTACACCAGACATTAGGCTTTCTTTGCTTACATTTTATTTCTTTCTGAGTATCTACTTGCTCACCTTTCATCACTGAGGCCTGAAGCACCTGAGTGTTCCAAGCATTTAAAAAATGAGGTACATCTGACATGAGTATTGCCATCTGCCTATGTGGTTTGTGGCTTCTGATTACAAGCTTCAAAGGATCTTCAGATCCTTCTTACAACTAGTACCTGGAAATGAAGATGCTGAATGCATTGTGGAAGCAGGTTGTTACACATCTAACTATTTCTGGGACCCGCCATGGTCAAGAACTACTTCTTCATTGTCGCGAGTTTATGGTCTCTCTACAATACAGCCTCCATGATACCAGGAAAGTCAGGAGCCAGAGAGGAGTGTAGGGTTGCATGCTAGTAGAACAGGTATCTATCTCATACAGCCAGCCACTAGAGCAGGTTGCAGTTATCAACATGGGCTGAGCACTGTGCACACAAATACAATCTTCCATGCCATTTGGGCCTCCAGGCAGCAGGGTTGTATCCTGTTAATGTAGTTCTGTGTCAGAGAATATGTGGAAGGTCATACCTGAGGAAAGGCTCTGGGGTGATACAGTGGGAAAGGGAGCAGCTGCTACCACAGAGGTAGTTTTTTGCATGCATTTCTTTTAATTTTCCTGAATTGGAGAATTAATCCTGATCAGACATAGGAGGAGTCACACAAAATTCTCTGAGCATCGATATTGAAGGTGTTTATGTAACATACATCATGGAGGTGATACCTGTTCATGACCATTAAAACCCCATGATGCTTTCCTCATTATTGGGACTGTTGGCTCCATTGTTCTAACAAATTCAAATCATTTATGTCCCACCTGAGTAATTTCACTCTCCAGCTCCCACAAGGAACAGCCTTCTAGTATCTGCCTTCCGATGTGGTGGTGTGCTGTGAAGAGTGGAGCCTTTTGTCCCTGAGAACATTCAGTTGGGAGTAAATGGGTTTCTTCTTATCAGAGACTGCCATTTATCCACAGTTGGTGACCACTGGTGGCTGGGTAATATATTTCCCTTCACTTTCATTACAAACATAACTGGTTACTACATCAGGCAAGTAATTTCTGTGCACAGTAACTTGCCTGAAGAGTTTGTTGAGTGCTTTTTTTATTCTCTAATGGAAAATGTTACGGACATCAACTGCTCTTATACAAAGAAAGAGGAAATACGTAGTATTTGTGCCCTGCAAAATTGAACCTGTTACTCTTTTATTCCTGCCCTGTACTAACCAGGTAGTTGCCACTTTCCTCTGCATATTAATGGTCATTGAGAAAAATCAAATGGCTGGCATATACAGTGAAGGATCTCAATCTTATTAATCAAATTAATTCCTTGTCTTTCTCTACTTGCCACTTTCTGGTTAACTTACTGCTGGCCCTGGTTTGGTCCTTGCATTCAGTTACACTAATGCCACAAGCAAATGGCTGTTAGTTTCTGGAAGGACATCATTCACCTAAATGTCTGAAGCCTTAGAGATGGGCCCAGACAGCCAGCCAGGCAAATCACATATCTCAATATCTGGCTAAGAAGGGGAGGGCTATCAAACTCTCAGTCATTTTCAGAGTCAGATCTCCATAAGCTCTACCTGCTTCCTTCCACATGCATGCAAATGTTTTGGATGGGGGATATCTGTTCCACATCTATGACTTCTATTTCAGAGATTTCCCTAAGCCTCTCTAAAACTATTCTAGGTTTGTGGGTACATGCTCTGCTCAGACTCATTTCTATCTGCTCAGACTAATTTCTAATTCTCTTAGGTGGATATTCTTTTTCAATGAAAAGAAAGAAAAAAAGAAAGCAAACACTCAGCCTTGAATGCAGGAATGTGGGCAGATCTGTTTCTTAGGTGGCTTTGGACCCCTCATCTTCATAAGCAAATGGAGTCAGCAGAGAGAATGAAAAAGAGCACTAAAAAAAATGCTGGAGAGGGAAAGACTGCTAGGTTGGGAGAAAAGAGAAGGGGAATATCTCTAGTTATTCAGCTGAGCAGTTTATTCAAC
>NW_009932442.1:0-26106 GCF_000696875.1 Nestor notabilis | reverse complement strand
AAAGAGGGCAGAATAAGCAGGGCTCTGCAGGAATTGGGGAAGTTTTTTGTTTTCATGGAGACAGGAACAGTAAACAAAAGTACAACTTGCAAGAATGAAGTAATAAAACATTTTAAAAATTATATATTTGCTGAGTCTTGGTACAGGATTTTTAATCATCCTATTAAAATATGCAGACCCTGTTTCATCCACCCTTTCTCCTCCCCATGTCCTACCAGCTTTCAAGTGCCTGGAGATTTACTGCAGCAAAAGTATTTAACAGTCTACTTCTCTTTGCCTGTATCATTACTGGATTCCTTACAATCAGCATTTTAAGTTAAAATTTTAATGGGAGGTAAGAAATCCTTAGGGATGTTCAAAGAGCGCTACTGAAAAATAAAATAGGCCATTTCACTAACTCTTTCCTTCCTTTGCCTTTTTTAGTATCTGGGCTTGTAATTAAATACTAGATAATCTCTCCTATCCTGCAGTCAAGAAAGAACTGATCCTACACCAAGCAATACAGACAGTCATTGCATTGATGTTGTGTACATGATAGCTTGTTAGCCCATTCTTGGGCTGGTCTAGATACTGGTCTTTGGATGGACAACGAGTTCTTACGTTTTTGCCTGGAGATATGTAAACATGGGTCAGCTATGCTGGAAGCATGAAAATAATGTGTGGTGTTGCTCTTCTTGCTTCTTACTTCCTTCTGGACTTACACATCCAGTAAAACAAGACTTGCAAATGCAGGTGATGATGGATTAGAATAGATTTTTCAGCAATCTTGCGCTTCTAGTGTTAAGCGCAACATGTGTCATAAGCTCTTACACCTGTAAGTCCATCTAGAGCCTCAAAAAGGCTGCCTCTCTTATTTCAGAAAGTGAGAGAACATCACATTCCCTCTGGACGAGGATGAAGGTTTGGCTCACTGATTCTTCAAAACTTCCCTGGTGTTTCATGCATCTGTAACTAATGTTTTCTTTCCCATTGAGCATAAATATTCATCAACACACAGCAAAGAAGGCATGAAGGGTAACAAGGGTGAAAAAATTGTGAGAAGGATCAGAGGCAGGAGGGGAGGTTCAGACCATAAGGTTTACATCTGTTAGGAGGAGATGGATATGTGCATTTTGGAGTTAAGATTGAGGAGTTGTATGCTGCAAGATGGGGAAGGGGAATGGGTTTGAAAACAAGCGCCGAAGACTATGAAAGGGTCATGTGTTAAAGGGGTGCTAGAGCACTATCATGGCCAAATATCATGAAAGAAGCCAAAACTGTGAATGCATTTGAATAGAAGGATGAAAGAGGGCTGGAGACAGACACAAAAATGTGAAAGGAAGCTGGGCACATGGCTTGTACCAAACTTCACAGTCCTCATTATTTCACCTGCCGTTCTTAGGAAGTCTGTCTGACATTGACCTAGCTCCAGTGGTGTCACAGGTTTGAGAAGCAAAGTGCAAGTGGAGAACCCAGGTAAGAGAGGAAAGAGAAAATGAGGTGATTCATTCACTCCAGGCACCAGAAGTAACAAGGAAAGCATGCACCTTGCAAAGGCCCTGACCTGACCTTGCAAAGACCCTCAGAGTCCTCCAAGTGAACAAGCAGCTTCAGGACAAGCCTGAAGGTTTCAGTCACTGATTAGAGCCTGCTGGCTTGTAACATTTTAAGACACTCAGATAAGGACTTTGTCCTCTTTTCATTGAAGCAAATGGCAACATTCCCATTGACTTAATGGAAGCAAACCCTGAAGCACTTCTGTGAAACCATCTCTTTCAAGCCTATGTATTTTTAATGCATTAATCCTTGTGGTGCTGAACACAAAGTTGCACAAAACTAATACAGCATCCCAGTCTGTGGGATTATCCTCTGCTGTTCCTTTCTATATAGCCTGAGAAATTTTGGGTTTCTGCATTTTTAGTTTAGGCTTTGGGAGAAAGTGAATGGGAAAAAATGGTGTCACTGGAAACAGAGACACCCTTTATCAACCTGACTTCTCATATTCCTTCCCTTGTTGCTTTCACATCCTTTCTGCCTGTTTTCTGCCTGCCTCTACTACTGAGGTTTTCTTCCCATACTCATTCCTTTCTCTTTAACCCTTGTCTTTTTCATCCCTAGCCTGCTATGTATTTCGATAGCAGCTGTGGTTCAGTGAATCATATAACAAAACCCCAACTCCTTTCACATAAAGCATTGAAGCATTCTCTTGATGGGTGATAATCCATTCCCTTGCAAACCTATTTTGCTACTTCGACAGAGTTCTAGCCCTCTGTGTTAAGACAAGTCATTTTTTGCCCATTTGCTTGGTGGTTTCTGTTGGAAGAATCCCTTCTGCCTTCAAAAACAGAAGACTTGAAATACAGAACCCACACCAAGAATACATGCAGTGAAAGGGATGATAGAAAGATAAAAGTGGCCTATCTTCTTTGTTTAGTTGTAATACTACATAGGGGTTTTCTGCCAGACTAATGAGCCCCTAGCCTAGGCTTTGTACAAATACAAATCAGAGAGATGCCTTGAGAAGCTTACTGACTACAGAAGAAGGCTACAGAAATAATTTTTTGCTCCTTTAGTGGTTGGATGTATGAGGCTTCCATCTAGATTGGAGAAGGGTGACAGAAAGACCATTGCAATATCTTGCTGGGGGCCATAACACAGAACTTCTTCCTAGTCTATGAACCTATCCTACACCACTTCAAGTGTCCTGAAGAAACTGCAGAAATCTCAAGATGGGTACTTGTCTAAAAATAGAGGAAGTCAGGAGAGAATTTCAAGAGACATGGATGTGGCTTTTACTGGATTTATAAATTGTCACAACAAATGGACTAGAACAAGTTTTCCCATTTATTCCCCCCCCCCCCCCCCAAGTTAGTTACCCAATGAGACAGCCATTCTGATTTCATTTCATTTTAGGACTAGAAAATGGAGACAGACAATTCACAGAACAACTCCAGTTTCTTAGCAGGACACCTGAATTGCAACTGGGAAAGGTGACTTCCAAAGATAATAACAGAGCTTACTTTCCAGAGTCCTTAGACTCTGCAAGTAAAAATACAAACTGAAAGAAAGAACTTGAGGAGGCAGACTGGTGGTAGGAACTACTCAGATTATAACACAGTTAGCACAAGTGCTACCAGCAGAAAGTGGGCACTTCAAATCACTACACACCTGGGCAGATCTGAATGACCAACCTGACATTCAAATGCTCTATAACCTATCCTTGTTCTTACTCCCCTAAAACATCCCATCTCCTTTGCAGGAGGGTGGCCCAATATTTGTGACTTGACAGATGGCCATTCTGCCTCTATCTTGCACATTTTCTCTCTCTCTCTCATACACACACAGAGAAGCTGAGACCCAGTTCAGCCTCTCCTGTCACAAGCAACATAACTGAGACAGGTAGCTCTTGGGTAATGAGTTAGAGAATGGTGAACATAGGCAGCAAAGACCTGAATAGATGAGGCATATTTCCTTGCTGCTAGTTTCTGCAGAGCTAAGGCATGAGTAATTGATCAGAAAACAAATGTGTCTGTTACTGATGTTCTGGCCAATCCAGCACCATCACATAACATTCAAAAAAGAAGCCATGATGACAGAGAGGAGGGAATCACACATTCGTTTGGACAGCTGGTGGCACTGAAAGAGCAGGCAAGGATAGTGGTGGGATGAATAGATGCCAGATTCTGTTCTGGATTCATGCTGTTCCAGCAAATTGGCTGGTAAAGGACTCAGCCCAAGAATTCTATCTGCCTGTCCTTTTACAAGGATCTGCCTGCACAAGTGTGTGCTGAGAGGGGAAGCTGCTGACTCAAACTCATAAAGCCACAGCAGATGATAGTATTGCCACTACCCATTCTCTTAGAGACTTCTACTGCTTCATTCAATTTTTTTGTCTATACAAATGTCAGAAATGTATTGGCACTTATTAATATGATTTTGTCTTTTCCTGACAGATGGATATTTATGTATGATCTTATGGGTTTCAAGTTCTGTGACCAGTTCTTAAGGAGAGAAATTACCTGTGTATGCTACTGAAATGTTGCCTTCTCATTTCCTCTGAATCAATCCCTTCAAAATGTGATTTAATCTTCTAGGGAGGCCATCTCAAACTTGCTTAGTGCAGCAAGCAAATATTCACATAGAGTATCCTACGCACTGCCTGCCATAAATAAAGTACTGTGATCTTAATTAAGAGAGAGATGCCTGTGTTTTCTATATTAGGTATTACTACAGAGAAAGAAGAAAAGATCTTGTATTGGACAGTAAAAATCTAGCCATAGCTGTCATGTCATGATCTGACATGTACCAAATAGTTCAATACATCTGGATTCTTCTTTAGTGCCAAGTTGCTATTTTTGTTGCTACCTTCTTCTACAGTGCAGGAGTCACAAAAAGAAAAGAAATGTTTCCCCAAGCAACAGCTGAATGAAGACATGACTACAGTGTGGGGGGAGCCAGCCCTCCTCTGTGACAGCAAAGGATACTAGTAGGATGAATAACTGGGAAACCTGGATTGAACTCTTTGGAAAATCTGATTTATCTTACTTATCGTGATCCACCCATTATGACTAAATATGTCATCTTTCACACGGGTCTTCTTCCTTTTATCTCTCACAATTTAGACAGAAGAATCAGCCACACTCAGAAAGACCAGTAGGCAGCACATTTTTCAGAAACTCTAGTAAAAAAAAAATTATTATTCTGACTATGTCACTGTGTAACAGTGGTGGGAAGAATCTTTCAGCTGGGAGGGCAGCATAGATCGTTTTCTCGAAGTTTCAGCATCCATATTTCTGCCATCAGTTCTGATTTCATGAATGCAAATCACCAACCTCCTCTTCCATCAAACAGCTACTTTTTGAGAGCAGGACTACTCTAATTAATGTCAATATGGATCAGGATCACTTCCAAAACACCAAGTCCAGATATTTGCTGCTGCTAGGAACACCAATGGTCTCTAAAGCTACATGCTGCAATTGCAACCCAAATGTGATGTAACAGTTTTTAAACTACAAAATATCTCCTTATTTCTCAAGTACCTTGGGATACTACTGTTGTGGGCTTGCATCTGTATGTATCACACTGTGATTGCAGGAAGCTATGAAGAGAAGCCTTTAGTGCAGTACAATTGCTCTGTGTTCACAGAAAGTGATTGGCCATGGGGACAAGGTCAGATGGCTCTGAATAGGAAGCTATATCAAGTCCTAAATACTGGAAGCAAGAGATTTGAGTGAGATACATTGGAAAGATATGAAAGGCAAGTGGATTTGCTGTGCTTCTCCTTTGATCAGATAATTTTGATGATAGCTACTGGTACACACAAGGATCTGTAAAGTTTGGTTTTCAACTCTGGTGCCAGGAATCAAGGTTTTGAATTGTAAGCTGCAACACAGGATATTGAAGAATAAACACAAGGTCTTCTGGCCCGCTTTTTGCCACAGGGTTATAGTCTAAGACTTTGCAAGAACATGTGTCTGTGCAGTGCCTAATACGATAGCACAATTTGACTGGTGCTGCATTAGTTATATGTGTGTGTATACATATATATATATAGTTCCTCTTATCATCATCACGCAGTTCCCTGAAGTGCCAGTGATGTAACTGAAGACTGCCCTGAGAGTCAGGAGGAATGGAAAACAACAAGCAAAGATTGCCTTACTTGGAAGTAAAATTCAGACCCAGACAGGTACAGTGTGGAGACTGGAAATTTTACAGGCTCCCTGGTGTTTCTCAGGAGTTAAATTCAAGAATAAGGCAGGCTTTTCAGAATTTTCTGCCAGCAGCCAGCACCCTGGCAAAACATCCTTACTTAAGGACTCCAAAAAACTGGAGATGGCTGGGAAGGGGAGCTATCAGAGGCTATACTTTACCAGCTTTACTGCTGAGTCAACCACCCAAAGAGATTCTCAGATCACTATTTAAAGGACTTGAAGTCATTAAAATTTGTAAAGACAGACTCTTCTGAATAAGGACTACTGAGATGCCACTGTGGGTTTCTGTGTGGTGTATCAATGGCTCCAGATCTAATGTGCTCAATCTACAATTATACTTTCTAATTCCCAGCTTTGTGGTTGAAGCTGGAGAGCTTTCCAGTTTGTGTATTATCTTGATTTTTTTTTTTCTTTTAATGTAAAGGTCTGCAGAACCTATTAGAATCTCATTGTCAATTATACAACCTATTCTTCAGTGAGATAAACATAAATACCAGATTAGATAGTAGTAAACATTTCTCTCCATCCTGCCTCAAAAGAAACAGAATCCAGCTTGTTCTTTTATAGCTGTGTTGATTTTATTAGGCTTAACTGCAGTACATAAAGAGGTAAAGCTTATTTGTCACTAAACTGATTTGATTCTGAATATGCACAAGGAACAGATCTGCTAAGTTGGAAGGTATCCCTCCTGAAGGCAATTTTCAGGTTACAGCTGCATTTTAAATATAAAGGTTTTAATTTTTACAAGGTAGATTTAATCTTATCAACAGATATGAAAGACTTGATAAAAACCAGTTTAGTCTTTCTGACAATAGAAATGTCCATTGCCCTGCTGAAATGGTTGGAAACATAAAATCAAATATTCCACACCAACGTGCATTTCAACTTTATTATGACCCAAATTATTTTTTTTCTATTGTGAAATACTAAGAGTTGGCAGGTTTCTAGTGTGCACAGGTAGGGTTGATAGAGCAGCTGTTACATTATTTGGATATTGGCAGCTCCTATGTCATACCTCTGCTGTTCAACATTAACTTGTTTTTCAGTGCCAATGGCTATATGCAAATCACTTCTCAGATTGATGACCACTGCTAGCAGAAGAAGAGATAACATTTAAAGGACTAAATAAATTTGCCTTGCTGTTAATCACAATACTTAATGGTTTACAGTGGGTGAAAAGATATTCCTTATTCCCACCAGGGCTTTCACATGGCTGAGCCAGGCAGAAAGCATCTGATTAACTCTTCCTGCTCCAGTGTTAACTCTTCCCCCTGTGCTCACTCTCAGAATACAGAACAATGATGAGATCAAAACCTCCACATAGTATGGTTTTTCTTGCACTATTTGTTATTACTACATGAACAATGCATTAACTTCACTGGGGGTGCCCCGTTCTCAAAGTCATAGAGGACGGTTTCCCAATAATAGGCTAAATGCATCATTCCTTTTCACTCCCCTGTCTAAACTGTGGGTGAGCTATCCTGCACATGAAATAGCTTTTCACTCATATAGGAGGGTGGAATTCAGCATGGTGCAGTCACCACTGCTCATGTCGTATGTGAGCACATCAACAAGAATATGTTTTAAAGGAAGCAGCTCCATTAAACCCCATACATATATATATATATGTATATATATGTGTTCTGTCTGTGCTGTAGCTGCCACAAAATAGTCTACTTGCTGGCCTTCACCTTGTTCTCTTTGTCCCTTGTTGGATTGATGCTGACACTGTGACAGCTGGAGGGCCTGCCTGAACTGGAAGTGAGCAGGAACGCTCTCTATCTAGAGAACAGAGTGCTGGCTGGTTATCCGTGTAGCTCAATTAACTTGCAAGCAATCAGTAGAATCAGCATTTCAGTATTTTTGTATGATTTGAATGCCAGATCCAGGCAAGAAACAAAGGCTTGAGGGAGAAGAGGGACTTGCTGTCTGATGCCTTTGGGAAGAAGGTGGGGGTCTGCCTACAACTTAAATGAGTCTTCATGAGGAGATCAGAAATGGTATAACTCAGAAAACTCTAACAAGAAATCGAACAAGTTCCCTTCAGAGCAAAGGAAAAACTCCCACCAACAAAGCTGCAACTTAAAGGAAAGAGATCATCTCAAATACAAGAAAGAGGCCAAGTTTTACCTCAGTCACATATGCTAAACTTAATAGCATCTCCACTGTGACAACTTTTCTTTGTTGTTACAAACTCCAGAACAACTTTCCTCAGTTTACAAAGAGATGACGCAGGAGTTGCAGGGCCAGCTGGAGAATGGTACTATCTCAGTTATTGCTTCCTCAACAGCTTGTGTTCCCTTTCGCAGAGATATCTGAATTCAACCCAGATACCAGAATGGAAATCTAAAGAGAACAGAGTTCTCTTGTACAGAACCTTTCTGTACAAGATATAAGTAACAAGACAAAACCTTCTCTTAAAGTATTTGGGTATTTCCACTACTGCATTTGGAGGAGTCAGTAGGAGCACAGGTAACGAAATAAAGAATACGTTCCAAGTGTGGATAGAGGGGAGGGAAGGCAAGGGACAAGTTAACCAAAAATCACAGAACCCTAAGCAAGTTGAGCTGCAAGTTTTGTAGGAAACTATTTTTTTCCTCATTCCTAGCAAAATTCTGAATCTCCAGTAGGGTTACTACTCCTCCAGCTTAGAGATACAACATCCTTCCCCAAGCCCAGTGTAACTGTGACAATTTACACTAGCTAAGTGTCTGACAGGTAATATGTAGCATGCCTTATGGAAGATTTAAAAGGGTCTTACCCCCAAGGATATACGGGGAAGAAGGGAGTGGATGTAAACTGGAATTAAATAACATAGCAATCCTGCCTCAATAAAGAGCAGGAAACCAAGGGAGACAGCAGTTATAAGGGCAGCATTCAGCTTCACTGCAGAAACGGGACTGAAAAATCAGGAATCAAAGGCAGCAAGTAAACAAAAGGTGGGGGGGGGAGGAGAAAAAGAAAATCACTGGCCCGGGTTATAGTGAGGGAGGGAATCTCAAGTGCAACACCACCACACGCTTGTGCTATGAAGTGGAAAGCTGTGGTGGAGCCTGTGCATCTGTGCATGGATGGGGAGGAACAGAATAAGGGGTATATGCTTGTGTCCACCAAGTAAGTGAAAAACATTGTGGGCTGTTACGGGTTGGGTAGTCTTGAAGAGAGTGTGGGAGAGCAGGGATAGGGAAGGGGAACAGGAGGAAGGGACAGGACGGCGCATTATTATGTTGCTCAGCAGGGGCTGGGGAAGGAGAAAACGCAGAAGGGAAGGAAGTTCTTACCACATTTGGAAAGTCTGCCAGTCATCAACTCCATACAGTTAGTGGTGTCTGGATCATAGAACGGAAAGAGGAGGGAGGGAGGGAAAAACATAAAAAAAGGTTTCCATACCTCTGTGCATAAAGTAGTAACTTAGCACATTATTACCTGAAGCAGGAAACATATACACATCTTGGTCTTTACAACAACCCAGGCCAAATTCTGCCACCCACTGTATGCCAGTGCAAACCTGGTCCTGTGACTCACAGTGGACGCTACTTCAGTACCGCTGCTTCTACTCACCTCTTTATCATAGCTATACAAATTTATGATATATGGGAAATATTCTGCCACCACATTAGCAAACTAAAATACACTGTTTCACCTGGTCAGCTTTACAAGTTAGCCTGCAACAGCCAAGAAATGCCCAGCCAGCTGATATATGTATATCAAAAACCTCGAGAGGGAGGAAATCAGTACTGTGCTACTGCATAAGCAATGAGAAGGCTATTTAACACAGCTCAAAACCACCTTTTAGACCCCTAAGGATAATGTCCAAGTTCTCCATATAACTCTGCCTCTCATTCACCTGTGAGCTTTTAATGTCAGTTTTCGCAGGCAATTAAACAATTGAATTACTTCTGGTAGGGGTGGCAGAATCTGGCTCTAAGACATTCCTGTCCACTTGTGTATAGCTCCCATTGCCACAGCTGCTGAGTGCTTCTTACTCAGGTGCAACAAGCACCTGAGGAGCTCTACATGTCAGCTTTAAAGCAGAAAGGACCAGCCCAGCTGGACACTTTCATGTGGAACCTGCTAGCAAGTCAGATCTGCAGCTGTCAGCCAGGATCCCCTTGCATTTGGGATCTAAATTGTTGCATCCATGAGTGCTGGGCAATGTGGAACACTCACTGCTGAGCAAGTGGCTAACAGTTAAAGCACTCAGTTCAGTCTCAGATGTCCTTTTGCCTGGCCTCTCAATGAACACTTGGATATTCAAGAAATAGGCTTCCTGGAAACATGCACACATATGCTGAAAATCAGCTCTAACTACTTCCTATCTGCTGAAAAGTCTGCAGGAGAGAGGGAAGAATAATTTCTTGGTATCCCTCCCTTTAAATACTTAGAAAAGTCATTTCAAAAAAGGGGGAAGGGGTGCTGGGTATGCTTGGGTAAGCCGAACTCATGCTAGAAGAGCATGGATGTGTATGTCTTCTGATGCAACCAGGTGTGTGCTGCACAGATCAACCAGGAAAGCATTGAGTAGAGAGGGCAAGTGCTCAGTCCAGTGACACTGGTCAAAGCTTGTAAGCAGCAGCTATATACTCTCCATTTGGAAGGTCAGAGGTGGGCTGGCAGAGGTCAGTGGGAGATGATACCCATGGAAGGGCTCTCAGAAAGGCACAAGACTGAGAGAAAGACAAAGGGGAGAAAGTGAGGAGGTGAAGGAGAAGAGAGCATTCAAGAAGTGGGACAAGGTATTATAGGTGTCAGGGAGGCCAGGAGTCTACCTGCCTTTGAAATTCTTTGGCTAGTTTGACTGAGTGCAGGCAGATTACACTCCCAAAATACATTTCTCCCTGAGGATGCCTAACAGGTTTAAGAATTGCCTACAGCTGCCTATTGAGCCAACTACTAGAAGTCACAGTCATGAGTTTGTATCATTATTTTTCTTGGAGAAGTCTGTGGTCTCATGCTTTTTTGTGGTTCCAGCCCAGCCTCTGAGTCAACTACACCTTGTTGTAATGCAGTGTAATACAGATCTGTAGTGGTAGAGGTCAAAGCATTCACGCAATCATTAGCAGAACTTATGCTTTAAAAAAAAACACATAAAAGCAAGGAAAGTCTCACATATGACTGAAAGACTGTTTCTGACTCCCACCTCCAACACCTGAAATTTTCCCCTCAAGTGTAACTAGCCATCTGGAAACAAAAAAGTAGCATTTGGAAAATGTCAGAATAGGTAAACATTGTGGCTGGTTTGCTAAGAGTCTCCTGAAACTGGTTTCTGTTTCCTTGTTAATTTTAACAAATTAAAAATAATCACATCTCCTTAAGTTAATACGTCAGAACACTGTCTTTTTTCTAAGTCACTTGCAGTCACCATAGCTCTTCTTTGTATTTCATTTCGAGCTAATAGTGCAACAGGTCTACATACATTAATTGTATGATCAGAATGCAAATTGACAGATCTGCAACAGGAAAAAGATTGTAACACAGGCTTTTTCACAGCATAGTGTCTTGGGCTCTGTACCCTGTTTTGTTCTTAAATACCTAAATTTACAGGTTATAGAATTGGCTTAGATGGATAAGGAAAAACTCAACCCCTTTTTTTAAATGTAAGACCACGGAAAATATCAAAGGAAGACTAAAAAACCTTATTTGTCTTTCTTAAAACGTTTATGCACAACTATAATCAGCATTCTCTATATGGCCATGGCCAGTTCCAGGACCTGTACAGGATTTTAGTGTCTTTCCAAGACATGATCAGGTTGTTTTCCCCCTGTTCCTAAGGCAAATCCAACATGAGCACACCAGAAACAGTAGCTCATATTGCATCGCTTGAAAGACTAACAGAATTAATATGCCTTCAACTTCTCTGTTATAATTACTTTAGCACTTCTTTAATTTCTATCATATTGTAACATCTGCTTTAGTAAACACCCTATATGATAAAATATTTCATCATTTTAAAGTAGAATTTTCATCCTAATTAGGAATCCTTAGGTTCTTGGTAGTCAGCATCTGCTCCTGGATAATAAACCGTAACCCAGTGACAGTGGGATCCAGGTGTTATGTGAGGTGAACAAAGCCAGGGTCCAAAGGCTTTTAGCTGTCAGAGAAGCACTGATGGGTCATGTAACTGCATTTTTAATGTATTCTGTTTAATTTTTTAATTAAAGCATAGTGGCAGTGTCAGATCTCAATCCTGATGATGATAAGGCAGTTCCTTATTTCATAGAGATTGGTAGCAGTCATGCTTTGGATTTGACCAATGACACGCAGTTCAGTTCATTAACAGATGGCAAATGCGTTGGTAAAATAAGACCTTTCTTGAAAAGGCCAAACAATCTGAATCCATTTAAAAATGTTAGTGTTCTACTGAATTTTCTTTCCTGGTTTTCTTTTTTCTCTGATTCTATCCTACATAAATTTCACAATCGAGCTACCTGGTTTGTGATGCTTATGACATCTCTGAGAATAAGACTTGTCCCAGCCTAAGAAATCTCACTTGAACAGCTGCTCTTGTGAGATCTCCAAATGCAGGGCTAGAGGCCAGAAAGTACTGAGCACCTCCTGCCAGATGCTCACAGTCCTCAGTAAACATTTCCATGGAGGGAGATGATGTCAAGGGAACCACCAATTCCTCTGGTCCAAGGCAGTGATCATTTAGATTGGAATTCCCCAGTGTTTGGGTGCTTATTTGAAATTCACTGTTCTCCTATCAAAACTCTGGAGAGCTCAGAGGTTTTTTCTACATGCTTTATTTCAGGACTACTCAGTTAATTTTAATGAATGAAGTCTGTTCAGTAATAACACTAAAGCTGCTTAGCAAAAACCCAGTGCTCTGCAAATCCAACCAGACATTACACAGCACCTTTTGTAGGTGGAAACTATAATAGCAAGATGAAGTAATTGCCCCAGACACTACAAAAGCAGTAAGACATAAAGGATCGCTCGAGATTGAAGGAAACAAGATAAACCTGGGACCTGGATGAGCCATGGATAAAACTGCCTTGTGATCTACTTCCAAGCAGGCCTTTGCATAGCCTTGTTTTGAGTCTGCAGCAGAAAGTTCACCTTGCAAAGCATTCATTTGCTCCTTACTCCCTTTTCTGTCTTGATGATAAAATCCTTTGCATATCTGGGAACCCTAAGTTTCTTGCTATTTTTTGTAGCAACCACAGCTCTTGTAAACCATGAAGATGAACACCCCAAATTCACAGATCAATAGTCTAGAAAGTTTTTTGAGTCACATGAACATGTTTTGCTTTTTGAGATGTACACCAGCACAGTAAGAGAGTTTGGGTGCATACAATGAGCAAGAATTTGTACTGTCCTATTCTGAAGCTGGATATGGTCTCTAAACACTTATTTCTGCTGATGAAAGGCATTTCCAGCAGTACCACTGAGATGCTCTGAACTTTAAGATGCAAGTGGTTACTATCTGACATGAAGCCAATAAATATAATAAAGAAACAGAAAACCCATTACAAAGAAGTCATAAAGGCTATTTCAGTATTGCTGATTGCCCAGAATACAGGAAAATTGGAAAAAATAAGAATATACAGCACCCCACACTTAAAACCAAAGCCCAAAGAGGCAAGAAAATATTAGGGAAATAAAAACTGATAACCTGTGAATGATCATGGGTGGCTTTTGCATGTCCCTGTTCACCAGCTGTTTCTACTACTCTTGTGCAAAGGCACTGGAGGAAAACAGGTTATGATTTAATGGAGAGTATTGGGCTGAAACAAAGGCACAAATCTGAGATATTTTCCTTCATGGAGAGAAATCCTTTTACCCCACCAAAGGGAGGTCCTGCCCAGGGATTACCCAAGTAGAGATTTCTAAGTGTAAGGCTCCTGGATGGGGCCATACATAGATGAGAGACAAGGCCAGCTGTTCTCACAGACATGCTGTGAGACATACTCACTCTTGATCCAAAAGGGACTGCCTTTCATGGACTCACTGGGCTTAATGGAGTTTGTGATACCAGTAACAAGACCACATGGGCAGTTATTCTGGTTCAGATCAAAGGCCAAAACTATCCAGTGCTCTGTCTCCATCAGCAGCCATACACAGACATGTAGGAGTGTAACAGTACGCCAAGCATACAGAACACTACGTCGCTCACCACTGTCAAGTCAGAGATTTCCTGAACCTGCTGCGGTTTCTGTTTAGCAATTCTCATGAAAATTTAACTTCCAGGGAGTTATACAGTCTCCCTATGAAAACGTACTCAGGGGAAGACGAGCATCTGCAAGCTCCTCACATTCAGAACCTGCTTCGGACCAGTTCCACAGGTCTTACATGACATGAAGATATGCCTTCCAATGTCTTTTTGGTACATGGCTTTCCACTACTTTTATATGATGGCCTCTACTTCTTTTATTGAGAAGAAAAATTGACCTATCACTCCCTATCTACTTGTTCTATGCCAGTCATGATTCTGTAGACCTGGTATTATCTCAGCAATTATACCACAGAGGATTTAATGTCCCAAAACATTAAGGTAGAAGGCTGATATGTTGCACTGTATTTGGCTAAGTGGACAGTGGATTTTAGAAGTATTACATTTTGGGATAGATTTCATTTATTTACACACTTACTCAGGTAATGGAGGGAAGCTATTTTGCTGCTTCAGAGTATGCCATAAGAAATAAGCATAGCCAGTCTTAGGAAAGAAAAATGGAAATGAATGGAGGGATATCCAGGAGAAAGGGAGATTATAAGGTGCTTAAGTGTGACACAGAAACACATCTGCCTAAATCAGGTACATATCAGGCTCACATACACACATGTAGAGATGCATGGGCAACACAACATCTACAAACATTGTTGTGAGCTGGAGGAAATGAGAAAGAGGAAAGTGAGTTCTGAAACCCAGGCAAGCCGGCCTAGTGGGCTGGCATGCTGCATAAAAGATCAAAGAGGGGCAGGAGAGAGAATGACTATCAGTGCCATATGCTTATTAGGCCTTGCTGTTCTGCTTTATACTGTGTTCATTGCATCTTCCCTTTCTGCAGGTCTCACTTTACATGCATGCACCTTTCACAGACGGTTTTCATCATCCCACCTGTAATGACACCTGAACTAAAAAGGGAAAACAGAGGGTATGTCTGTGCACAATGAGCTAGGAAAATCTCTGGTGCTGGGCCAGTATTGCTGGTCAGAGCCAGCAGTGTCCTCAGAGCCATGGAGGAGGAGAGGCAAAGTGAACTGTGAGATTGTTCTGTTGCAGCAGCGGACTGCCTACAGGGTATCCTCAAACCGTGAACCTGAATAGGAGTCCAACCACCACAATTCCTATTCCAAGAGAAACAGAGAAGACTTTGCCTTGTTTCTAGTGAGAAATGCTGAGTAATCCCATGGCAGTTTCTAGGAAACTCTTGCACACATCTTCCCAACCACAGCTACGCAGCTAAGCAACGTGGTGAATGTGAACTGTTGCTGTCCCTGTATCCCTTTATTTCCCCTTACTCTCTCACTAGCTGGGGATGTGAACCACAGGGCCTCCCTACTATGATGCATCCCCCTTTCATTTTGCTTTTCCTTGTTCTCTGCTCCAACCTAAAATTTTCAGGTTGATTTACTGATCAGGTCAGGTGTTATGATACAGGATAGTTTAGCACCCTGCCTCTTACAAGCTGTCTTGCCAGGATAACTCCCTGACCAAGGGAATTCTCATTTTGGAGTTTCAAGAGACCATTCATTTTGGTTTTGCTCTATGTGGAGTTCTCCACTCCACTCTGGCACTAAAGATCAGGCTGGGTTTTCCCTGCTAGAACATCATACTCTCATGTAACTTTAGGCAGTAAAAAGAGATTCTGTGTCTATAATACGATTTCTCCATTCCAGAACTAGAGCAAAACTGTAAGTCAGATAGATTTCTCACAGAATACTTTGCCCTAAACATCTCCCTGAGCCTCAGCCAGAGGAATGGTTTTTATTCCTGTTATAACGAGACTTTATTAGGGAGATACTCTGCTTCACATGCAAGTGTGCAACAGGGTTCAAGTCTTCCTAGAGAATCTCAGTAGCTAGCACATACTAGGGTGAAGAAGTTAAAAGAGATCACCATGTTGTTTACTTTTTTAACAGTTTTCTCCTCACCAGAAAGTAAGATTACACTTCTTTCCCTAAGAAACAAGGAATGCTCGAACATCGTACATGCAGCAGGGGTAATATGAAGTAGACTTGAAAGATGCTTTTCTATTCTAATTCCCCTCACCCGTCTTGGTCCAGCATTTCCCAAGAGGAAGGACTGGCAGAAAATTCTGTCTTTTTCCTTAAATTTGATTTAATTTCAAAATTCCAGACCGCAAAAACCTGAATCAACTACAGTTCTAGTAGCCTCACCTTTCCTGCTCCCTAACAGAATAACCTACAGCTAAGCACCCTTGCAGGACAGCCTGCAGAAGGTCAGGCAGTTCTGAAGGGCAAAAGCAAAGTGGAAAATAGTATTTCCTGAACTGGGCATACTTCTCTGTCATTTAATAAGCATACACTCTTTTAGATGGAGTTATTTTGTCTTCAGCTGTTAAAGCCACACTGTTAGACCAGAAGTATGTAAGCCATATATACAATGAGCCAAGGACATCTAGGATTTAACTGCAGGATGCAATGCGAACTTCATTCTCCCACTTTTGTCTTGGGTTTGTTCACACAAAGGGCAAGCATAGAATTTGACTCTTATGTATAATATTTAGTTACTAGCTTTTCATCATCATAAAATGGGCAAATTCTTCCCACTCGTCCTGCCTCTTTATCTTCCTGCAGCCTCTGCTCTCTGCCTTGCTCCTATTTCTTCCTTGTATTTTCCTGCTTCTCCCCATTTTTCCTTCCTTGAAACACTCCCAATAGCTAAGCTTCTTTAGGTTTTCAGTGTTCACCTTCTTCTTTGTTATGTCCTTCTAAAGGATAGAAGAGTTACCTTGACATTTTTTCATGTGTGTTTGTGTTACCACTAGTGTTCACAGCGAACATTTGTACATAATGGCGGGATTAGACCAGTTTCTCTGTTATCAATTCAGGCTGCCTGCATATTCAGATTGATGTCATTGCACAGGGTCACACATATAAGACTTTCTTTACCACTAAAAGGAATTGAAAATTACTTTAAAAATGGATAAAATATAGCTTCTGCAGAACCTTAGTATATGATCTGTGCTACCACAATACTGGGCCAAGAATTTGATCACACTACTGGAAACTATTAGCTGCCTTCTGACCAGATGACAAAGTTACAAGTAGCTCTCAACTTTGTTCTGCGACTCTCTGAAGATGGAGGTTTCTAAAGCATGACTAAAAGGTTTGAAAATCAGGTGTCTTCTAAAGCACGTCCCTGTTCTGGGAAATTTTGAGGCCAGAGAAAATCTGGAAGATCTATTGATGATGCAGCTTTTAATGGAGAAGTGGGCAAATGGCTCTTTGGGCGGGAGGAGGGCAGAAGCTGTTTGGGGTATGTGCTGGGAGCATTGGAGTGGGAATGAGAGAGGGAGGGGTAGGATGGGTGCAGGGAGTTACTGCTCTGTCTGAAAGGAGCTTGTTCCTTGCTGTAATCAGAGGGATGGCCTCCCTCAGCCTCCTGTTGCTGAGAGGCACTTCACCTTCCTGTCCCTGCTGAAGCAAGGTGCTCAACAGTAGAAATTACTTACCTGATAACTGCTGCACTGAAGGCTGGTCATGTGTGCTTAACAACTGTGCCTGAATGGTTTCTACTACCCTCTTAAAACGACGGCTTGGACCTGTGAGGAGAGAGGAGGCACAAATGGCTGTGAAAGGAGTGGGAGCTGAATCCTCATACAACCCAGGCTGGAGAGGAAGGATCACAAGCATCTTCCCTTCAGTCTTGTCCCCAAGAGTGTACTGACAGTGTATCTGTCCTTCCGCCAAAAGCATGGCTTTGAGGAACTATTATGCAGTCCCCATGTTAATAAGAGGACTGTGGTGTGCTGGACTTAACAGGAGGAAGGATGGCTTCTGGGCTCCTTTTGTAAAGACAGAAAAGGTGGGTCTGGGTTTTTTTGACCCTTTGATTGGTTTTAACCCCTGACGGAGGTGTGTAGCCACCCAGAAGAAAAAGGTTATTGCATGTTTCTGTCAGAAGGAGAAACCAGTGGCCTCACAGTGCCCAAATCAGACATTGAGACTTCTGAGTGAAACAAAGAGACAGTACAGGGAGATACTTCAAACCCATTTTATCACTAATCATGGTGGTGGCAACTTCACCTCTTTGGAAATCTCTTCCCCTCCCAGCATTTCCATCACTACCAACACAACTTTTGCTCCTGATGTCCTCCTTGCCCCTGTCTGAATTTTCTCCTAAGATCAAGACAGTTATATTCGTTCCCCTGGCAGAGGTCTCCTTGCAGGCCTCTATATTAGCAAGTTCAAAGCCAGCTTGCACCCATTTTAGAGCTGTGCCATGGTTACCTGATAAGAGTGTGAAAGTGACAGAATAGATCCCGTTCTCCTTCTGCGCCTCTCCCCCTTCTGTGTATGTTATGTCCACCTGGAACTTCACTGGCTTCTGGAAGACAGCAGGACCTCCTGTGGACTTATATTCTGCACGGAAACTTGTCTGTGAGATGACACTATGACTGAGGCTTGGAATCTGAAACAGGTTGTTAGAAGGAGATAGTAGAACCAGAGCACAAAGGGAATGAAATGGAAAAAATCAATTTAGACCAACAGAGAGTAGCTAAGATTTGCTAGATTTGCTTCTGGACTTGAATTTATAATATACAGAGTGTTCTTGTGAAATCAGTAAGAGCGTAGGTTGCTTGGCACCACAGAAGAATGCACCGCTCCTTACAGGACTGACCTAAATTTAAAGGTTGAATATTGGTGGAATACCCAGCATGCTTATAAATTTACACATCCCACAACTTTATATACTCAGTCTTACTTTTCCTACTCATCTATCAGTTTTGAGAAATGCCACTTGCTGAGTAAAAACTGGTATTAAGGGAGGGGGCAGAAAAGTCAATAGGATGTAACACTGGATGTAAAAAAACTACCTGAGTAGCCTGGTCTGATCTCAGAGCTGACTGACCCTGTTTTGAACAGGAGACCTTCTGAAGTCCTTTCCAACCTCAATTATTTGATGGTTCTATGATATCAAATAGATATCAGGACATGGAGCAGACACTTGGACAAGTGCCTGGGATATGCACAAGGAAAGCATGCCTGAAAATAACTTACCCAAACCACAACTCACTGTCAATATGTAAAAGAACTAGGAGACACTTTCTGCTATCATTCAATATCTGTGTCTTCAGATCCATGGTAAAATTTCATACCTGCCTAGTTGTCAACGAGTTATCATTTACAGTTCCTGACAAAATCTAACATATTCACATTCTATTTATTGCTTTATAAAGGATCAGATTTAAAAAAAAACCCAACAAACACAAATCACAGGGAAATCTGGCCCTCTAGGAGGAAAAATGAAGCTGTGTTCTTTGAGAAGCTGACCTTAATGACCTACTTAGCAGGCTATCACAATGCATTTGACTTTGAAGTCCACTATAAGAGATGATTCATAGAGTTTGCACACAACATCACTACATTAGGCCTCAAGCCACACATGTGGGGTATGCACAGTAGTGTACACTATGCTGTAATATAAACCCAGAAGAATATAAACGGCTAAATGCATGAAACTGATACAGTAACATGGATGCTTGAAATCAGTCTGAGATGGATACCAGTGTCTGATGCATGCTAGTGTATGTACTGCACTTGGTCTGCGTACACCTGTACAGTTAAAAGGATTATGGTTTTTTTGGAAGAAATTAATTGCAGCTTCATAGAGACTAAAAAGAAGTGCAGTAATTTGTGGAAAACAATATCAATTCAACAAATAATAGAAGAAATCAAGTCTCCTCTTCATTGTATTGAAAAAAAGTCTAATTATGTTGTTAACTACCTGGAATTGAAAAATCTCCCAAACTTTACTGTGCTGACTTTTTCTTCACTGGTACTTCTAGATAGTGAGAATAAAGACTTATACATGAAAATACTACAATTTCCCTCTGCTTTCCTAGATTGTAAATACATTACATCTGCAACAACTGATACACTGTCCACCAGAGGAAATTCCCCTTCTTTCTGCCATACAGCATTGAAGAGGAGAGTTAAAGTAACAAATACAGATGTCAGACAGGATTTTTATCTGACTAAAGTGGTGAAGGACATAATCAGCTGAGGAGACCCAGTCTGTTGCCCAGACAGACTGGTTAGTTTGACAAAGCAGCATCTGTCTTGATACTGCACCAGCTGTGTGCTCTAACTGCAGTGATATTCCAAGCACTGGTAACCTGGAGATGCTGCCAAGAAGGCTGAAACTTTTTCTGATCTTGAAGAGTATTATCTATTAGAAATTCAGACAGAGTCCAGTAGAGGTCTGAATTAACAGGCCATGTAAATTAAATCCACAGAGAATGCATTTGAAGGAGCAGAGACCCTGCCCAGTAAACATATGGCACAAGGAGTCTTAGAACTGAACAGTGAGCAATGCCTCCAAGAGGCAGCTGGGGTGACTTACCGAGAGGAAAGCGTGGACAATATCAGCCTTAATGGAGCTTAGTGGTTTGTCCTTAATGACCACAAAAATCTGTTCTTCTTTCTCCAAGTTGATGAAGTTACCGAACCAGGACTTTTTGGCAAGCCTGACACGATGAAAAGAAATCGATAGTTTAGAATATTAAGCACTATTTCTCACATAACCCAGTTAGAAAAAAGTATTAAAAAACACACAAGGAAATTTTGATAATGTTCCAGATGTGATACTATTACTAATAGTAAGTGGAAAACAGTCTCAGAGAACATCCAGAACATTCCACTTAGTGAAAACTTAAAATTATAGACTCCGTAGTGTTAGCCTGGCAGCATGTGTCCCCAACAATGATAAGTCAGGAGCAACGGTAACTCTTCTGATTGAAACAATATACCAAGTAATACTGCATATATAAGGTGCATATAAGCCAGAGACAAATTTCTGGTTTGCCTCCAGGGATGTCTCAATTTCTTGGCAGTATGTGGATGCTGGTAACAGGGGTTTAAGTTTCTTCCCACCCAATTTCAACCCCTCTTGTGTTCCAGGACTTGAACAGCCCATTTTCTGAAGGTGTCCTGTTGGGCTGATAGCACAGTCACAGGATTTCTTTTTAAAGAAAGCTGTAGATTTCAGTGGACCTCCAATCTGTTAGTGAGCGAAATCCATTCCTACGCAGAGGGCAGGACAAAGACTGTCCCATTCATTAGTCCCATTTAGGGTGTCTATATAACGGCTTAACTCTGGCCATCCTACAAAGGAATGAATTTTCAGTACTAAATTAACACCATGCAAAATACAGTTCAGGCTTTCCACTGACAGCAGTCTAACTTTGCAGTTCCTTTCAGCATCAGATGGAGGTTTCATCATAAAATGAAACTGCTGGTTTTTTTCACACCGATCATATCAGCAAATGTTTGATTTTGCTTATTGTTTCACCATCTCAATGCACTTCGTTGACATTCCCTTTTAAGTTAAACAGGCTAATAGAAAAATGCAGCAACATGAGTGTTATTGGGGGTCACTACCCGGAACTTTAAGGTAGAACCTCTGACAGATGTGATTTTGAGGGAAGAGAAGATACTGTCAGCCATGAGATACAGCCAAAGAATTGCTGGACCAACCTAAACCCAGGGAAAATTCCACTGTAATCAGCCATATTCTAGTAGGGAAGAATTTAGCATGAAAATGTCAGAAAGGATAAGACCTGCCCCTAAGAGACTGCAGGTTTTTTCCTCCACAGGATACTTTATAATGCCATGACAAGTCCAGTTTGCAGTATGGCAAGCAATAGGCTTTCATTTGTTTTGGCGGACATTCACCACTCAGTGCAAGTAGACAACCTCTCCATACAAGGAGAGCCATCTGCAAAAAGATTAGTATACATCAGCTTTCCAGCACAGCAATGAACAGCTGGAGTGAGATATTAGTAGATTCACTTTCTGCATCAAAGACTCAGACTGATGCAGAATGAGGAAGGACAGAGACTAGAGGAGAGAGGAACAAACTAGGAAAGTAATTTGAAGTCTAGACCTTGGGGATAAAAACCAAAACTTGACCTCAGCAGCATCCAGCAATTTGCACTCATCCCCAGTTCCAGAATGGTCCATGAATCACACAACTGTTGTCTCACTGCCCATTTCATGCACACAGCAGAAAAACCACAACTGGAAAACCACTCAGCTGAGCAAATAATCATTTGCTTCTACTTACTGTGGGCAACCAAAAATAAAAGTACAAAAGATTCACTTGCAATTTGGTAAACCAGTGCCCCCCACTCAATTAAAGTGGGCTGCAAAACTGTTACACCCTAAAATATTCATAGGCAGCTGTAACCAAGCCAGTGAGACAGAGATTAGCACAGGGAGCAGTAAAGAGAAAGGGCCTCTCATTTAAATGGATCGTTAAGGAGCCAGGGTTAGAGTGTGAAAGGAAATTACACGCTAATTAGCTCATGTGTCTCACACACACCACAACAACTCTGCAAGCCCCTAGAGAGCTGGGGCAATAGCTCTTTGCATTAAAGGGTCTATGCTCATTAGTAAATTAGCACCTGGTTATCCATCTAAAACGGCTGGTTGTTTTAGGCTTGTATGTCTCATAATCTGATCCAGGACTGGCTATATGGACTCCAGGGGCCCACTGTATGTCACACACGGAAGCTGGGCCTGAGAAAAGTGGACATATCTAATTGCAGGTCTGCCATGCTAAAATAATGGCTTTTCATTTTTGTATTTTCATTTATGGCCCTTCATTTATAGGTCTGTTAAAAAGCACAGGTTAAAAGGACTCCAGAAGATAGGGAGGTTTTCTCCCACTCAGCGCTTGGAAATTTGGTCTGGAGTCTCCAGAGTCCAGCTGGGCTCTTTTCTTTGGCAAGGTTATCACCAGTAATACTGACTCTGGAAGACTGATCGATAGCCTGGGCTACACTCCAGCTTGTAAATCACTGGAATTCACTAAATATTTTTGCTGGTGGCCTCTCCTGTTTCTGGAATGAACAGAATCAAGACATAGCACACGTACACTGGCTTTTCTCCCCAAAATTAGCAAAACTAGCTGTGCTTATACATTTGGGTAACAGGCCCATTGAAGAAAGGGGTGCAGTTTTGGAGTAAAACAACACAATAAAGATTTCTTTCCTCTTAGAAGGTGTTAAGTGCTACTAACTTGGGCTAAAATGTGTATAAATCTAGGATCTTCAGCACCCTGAATGAGATGCTTTAGCATCTCTCAAGATCAGGCTGTAAGCAGTACAAAATGTACTTAAAATTAACAATCTTCTCTTGTCATGGCAAACCTCCTAAGGGGGAGGTAGATAGGAGAGATGTGGGGATGCTGGGTATGTAGATTACTCCAGGGAATCTAATCAGGTGTCCAGTTGATGAAAAAGCAAATAGATTAGCATGAAAATGAAAAAAGCTGGTGCTTTACTACTTCACACGGCATTTCTCACTGCTATAATGCTGTTCCTTTTCCTACTTTTGGAGTGTCTGACTGCATTGCCTTCTGGAGAGCCTCACTGTCTTCCCTATCTGCCTCTGACTGCATGGATCTGTAACCTCCAGAGGTCTACCTGCTTGGCATAAATAACAGCATTTCTACTCAAGCAAATGGAGCTTTGCAGGTTTAAAGCAGCTGGAGCTATGTCTCTTTAAATGGCATCCCTAACACATTTTCTAGGTCTGTTTCATATGAGAAAGAATAGTATTACCTAGACCCGTCAAAGTGTATTACCTAATCATCAGGTTTGTTAAATGAATGGCAGTCATTGCTATACCAGAGCAAGGACATTATTTATCACTCAACCCATGAGGTCAATACAGCTCTTGATAAGGATATCTTATTTCCTACAGAAAGGAAGAAAGTACTAGAAAAAAATAAGACATGTGGAAGTGGGCACTGAGCAACAAGACATCTATTGTTAAAATATAATCCAGTTCATTATTTTTTATGACTTTTATTATGTTTACTGCAGGGTGTAGCCCAATTGAACTCATTAATTTGGCAATTATACAGAAAAAGAAAAAAAGGCCTTAGGCTTTGACTTGCATCCAAACTGCCTCAAATGACAGGCACTGTTTCTCTACACCAGCTTTTAAAGAGTGAGTGGGAAGCAGAAAAGGCAATAAATTAACAGAAAAATTTCCACCAGCATACATGCATGAAGAGGAGAAATTTAATTCGGAAGGTTTTCTGCTTTCATGGTCTTAAAAACATCTGAGATGAGAGTATCATATATTTCTTTGATAAAGATGCATTAATTTCATGAAATTCACTCACGCATTTCTATTGGTAAATGCTCCAAAATGTTGAAAATACAATTTACTGCATTCTTCTTTACAGATTTCTTTTACTAATATTTACTATTCCCTACTTCTCCCTCTCCTCAAGTCTTTATCCCTCTCAATTCTGCAGCATTGGATATAGAGTGCCCATCTTATACGGGATAAATGCCAGGTCTGACAAAAATTGTTAAGCCAATGCCATTGTCATCAATTGTAAAACTTTGGGTCTGAAATTTCCATTTACAACTCATGAATATTTCACAAAAGTATCTTAACAAAAGGCCAAATTGCCCTGGTTGGCTGGGTAAGTCTATGGGCATTGAGTGCACAAACACAAGCTGTGAAAATAAAAAGGAATAATTTGGCATCTGTTGCGTGTATTAGGAAGTGTTTGGAGCAGCACTCTCTGGCAAGGACTTCCAAACCTTTTATGCAGTGACGCACATTTGTGCAACGAAATGGTTGAAATGTACGCTGACTTTTAGGAATGAGTCTGGTGAATATGAACCAGCTTCTGCATGTCCCAGTGCTGCTGCCTAGAATTAACACTGCATTTACTATCACAGCCAAAGATTCCTCTGAATTATCTTAGCAGAGGCTTCTGCATGTTATCCTGCGGATGCAAAGTCTCCTGTACTAACAGGAAGACTTTTTACTGCACAGTTAGTGCCAGTATAAACCAGTGATTAATCTCTCCACTCCCCAAGAGTAATCTGCTTGACAAACAAATGAAAGAAGAGAGAAGGAACATGTTACAGATCTAGTAAATTCAGCAAGCTATTAGAAAATGAGGTGATTACTGGGAGACTGTTTCATCACCTGTTGACCCCACTGAGGTATTGATTTTGTCCAGGGTCCTTGGCAGAAGAACAATTTCACATCTCTATCCCTCTCACAGGATAACAGGTTACAGTCAGACACTGATCCAGAACAGAAATATGTCACCCTAAGACATTCAGGCAAGGAAGTGACATTGGTATTTGGTAGAAAGAAAATAGTGTAATGGCAAAGTACTTACTCTGGGGATGATTCTGGGGTTAAATTAGACATCTCCTCTGGTGTAGGAACTGCACGCACAGCCAAAGAGAGGGAAGGAGAAAAGAAATGGATGATTCAGTACACCTTCCATTTTCTGTTTGTATACCAATGAAACAATCCTGACATTACACCCTCTTGCATTTGCCTCTGCAGACTAGTTCAGACATTCAAACATTGTCATATGTCTTTGGATCACTGTATCTAATCAAGAGCTGCCTTTCAAGGCTCACCCCTACCTTTCCTTACATCATTATGTAATTTTGCACTGGCTTCTATGGTTTCTGGTTCAGATCCAAACACAGTGCCAATCTGATCGCTTTACAATTGCTTCAAAGCCTGGCTGGATGCAGCTCAGTCACTGCTGCAATTCTCTGCAGTTCTCTGACCATTTCAGAGACAATGTCCCTGACCATGACAGTTCAAAATTAACTCTTCATGGCTGTAATCCTCCTTTCCCAGGGGATCACATCCCAGTACTCTGCAAAAAAACCACATGGTGTTGGGATAGCTGCTGATGACATCTGAGGATAATGCATGTGACTTTGGGTGCCCTTTGTCTGAATGCAAAAAGCCACCTGGAGCTTGAAGCAGAAAATTTTGCACATCTCAACACTCTAGAGACTCTGAAAACTGAAAGAGGCCAGCAGATATGAGATCAGTGATTGAATTACAGAGATTTTTACACCAGTTACCAAAGGAAGTAAAAAAAGCATCAACCAAGATCAAACAAGCTGTGCTTCAGAACCCATTTCATCCTATTGCCATTGGCAAGGCTCAGCCTGTGGCTATGGAGAGGCAGTGGAGTACAGCCATAGGGGAAATGGCAGAACTCTAAGTTCACTGACAAAACAAGTGGAGAAGCTTAAGACAAAATTTTCTTGTGTTCTAAGAACCACAACAGCGATAGTAAGAGCTGTATGGCTAAAGTTTGAAGAGGGTTTAGGAGATGGTGTTGGAGCATGTGCAATGGCATGACAGAGCCTGATTACACATCCCTTGGGCTGGGGCTGGCTGATGTAAGGAAACTTAGAGGGAAAAAAGAAGCTTA
>NW_009932441.1:0-14715 GCF_000696875.1 Nestor notabilis | reverse complement strand
GAGCCTTATACTTCTGTGGAACTGATGTGTCGCTTCATCTCAGGTTTTCACAGAATTGAATAAACTTAAAGCTCCAAAAAGTGAGGAATTAGCAAGACTGCCTTGGGGCTGATGCAGGGAGCTGGGCAGGGAAGCAGGTCTGTGTGTTCAGCTTTCTGCTAGTGCTCATATGGAGGACAGGCCATAGCCCACGGCCTGCAACCCCTTGTCACACATGGAGCAACAGACAGGAAAAGCCCAGAACTCTCCAGACCAGAAATGGGGGGATGCTGCTTTTCTATCACCCTCTCCAGTGGGGCAGGATGGAGATGGGAGTCAACACCATAAAATCACAGAATCAACTAGGTTGGAAAAGACCTTTAAGATCATCAAGTCCAACTATTCCCCCAGGACTGCCACTAAACCCTGTCACTACAGGCCTCATCTACCCAGTTTGTGAACACTTCCAGGGATGGCGATTCAACCACTGCCCTGGCAGCCTGTTCCAATGCCTGACTACCCTCTTGGTGAAGAAATTATTCCTAATATCTAGTCTAAAGTGCTGTGCACCCCATCGGGAAGGGTCCCTGTGAGCATCCTGTGAGATGGGTCAGCCACAGGACTGGAAACCAGCCAAGTTCCTGTGCAACACTTCTTCCCAGGGGATGAACCTGAGGCAAAGCAGATGCTTGACCCACCCTGACATCAGCACTGCAGGGCTTGCTCTGCTGTTTCCCAGTGTTGGTTTTTCACTCCCCCTTTGCAAGTGGCGCAGGCAGCTCAGCTCTGCCTCTTGGGTGCTGGCAGGCTGCCACCCTGTAATTAAGGCTGCTGGTATATCTAACGCTGGTGGCAGGGTTTCAGGGCGGCAGTGCAGAGAATGTGGGAATCAGCGCAGGAGATCAGGTGGCTGCGGAGCTGTGGGATGATTCAGATGTTCAAGCTAATATGCCAGATATAATAGTGTCAATATTACTACCCTCGCTGATCAGATGAGCACAGATCTGGCCAGGCTGTAGAAAAACTCCTTTGTCTGCAGGGAAGAGGGTGGCGGGAGCAGGGAGCGTTGGTTTGAAATCCAGCTCCTCACTTATGGCACAAATGATGGGGAAAAGTGCTGCCAAAGCCCTCTCTGAAGCTCCCTCATACCAGGATGTCTGCCCACAGCATGGAGCCAGCTCAGCAGCTCAAAGCCACACTTAATTGTGCCCTGTGCACATGGGCACCTGGTGGTCCATGCCCAGCTGAAAGCTTTCAGCATGGATGAAAGGAGCAGCTTCAGCATCTTTTACTGTGCTGGAAACCAGCTCAAGTCTGGGGATTTTTGCCTCCACTGTGGTTCCTGTGTGTCCAGCAGCTCAGATTCATGCACTTTCAAATGCACATTAATTGAAATAAGAGTCTGTGACCAGCTGCATTTCACTGTTACAGAGCCTTTTTCTTGCAAGATACAACTGTATTTTGGTGCATTCTTCAACCTCACTTCTCACAGCCTCGCACAGGATTGCATTTTTATGCCAGTGTGCAATGAGCACACACAGGACATGGTTACAAGGCACAACGGTGTGTGCCCACCTCAAACCCAGGTTTCTAACAATTCCCTGTGTCCTGCAGAGAGCGCGAAAGCTGAAGCGGATGCTTTGGAAAATGAGCCTCACATTACAAAATGCTTTGGGATCTTGACTGGGATGTGAGACTCTGCCACCACCAAGTGATCAGCAGAAAGAAGAGGAGAGAAAAGCCTGATCAATGCGGCACTTGGGTAACTGCAGACTGGTGTAATTTGTATTCTGCCTCTTGATCTCCATCAGCTGTACCCCACTCCCTTGGCCCCACGAGGCAGGCGGATTTGATCTGCTTTGCTTGCAGATAATGCCATAGAGCAGTGTTGCAATTAAATATTTCCCCCTCTTTATGCCAATGAGAGGCAAGAAGAGTTCACTGAGTGCATAGTGTGAGATAATTACAGGCGAGCAATTACAGACACAGTCCTCTCTTCTCTGTGTCCTCGCACCACTTTTTCCACTTGCTATGAGCCTGACACAGCAACTGGAACTGTGAAGATGATGAGCAGAGCAATAGAAAAGCTCTTTGAAGCTCATCTGAAGCTCCATCAGCCCTGATCATCTCTTCTCAGCATGTTTCTGCAGGACTGAGTGGCCAGCGCAGGGAGTGGGAGGTTGACTTTGGCTGGTCTGAGCTGCTAAAATTCCTATCATTACATATTAAAAAATCTTAATTGAATTAAAGGAATATTATGGCATATTTCCTGCTTGTTCTCAAGAGGGCCTGTTACTTGCTAAAATGTTCTGAAATCTGTAAAAGTGCTTTCCCAATCGCTTTCATTTCTTGTTCAAAAGCAGTTGCACATTTCATCTGGATGTCAAAGCCTGCCCCTGTGTGCTGATGCTCAAAAAAGGGCTGTGACAGGCTGGGGAGATAACAGCTACATCATTGATATGTGTGAGCAAATAAGCACGTTTATACATGCCTTGAAAGTGATGAATGCCTTAAAAAAATGCCATAATAGTCTTAAATGTCAACCATCACATGAAATGTTACTCCAAATCACTTCCCTCTCCTTCCCAACCTGCCAGCAAACAAGTGGGATCTGCAGAGCCCAGCTGTGGGCGCTGGGAAGAGCATCAGCTGCCAGTGATGCATTATTAACAACTGGAATTATTAACTCAGCTTCAGAGAATCGTTCTGTGCCTCTACAAAAAGACTATTTGCAAAACTATTTGGACAACTCATCTTGTACCTGAGCAAACGCAATTAACTTCATTTATCGCCGTGCTCTGCGATCCCTCCCTTTTTTTGTCACACCATGACACACCATCAGACAACCCTGAGAGTGAGCAGAAAGCAAAAAGAAGGGGAAATAGCATCTAGAGTGACAGGTAGAGTCTTCCCCACAAACCACCTTGTTCACAGAGTTAAAGTGGAGCAAGACAAGGGGAAATGAAAAGAGAAATTGCGCTGGGGTCCTGGCTGGGAGGTGGTGGCAGGATGGTGGGACCTGGATCCCAGTGAGAGGTGCAGAAGGGGAATATCCCAAAGCTTTTAGACACCAGGGACTAAAGGCAACTGGTCCCAGTTTGGTCCTGTCCTCTGTTGCCCTCACTGTGCTTCTCCAGCCGTCCCCAGCACCAGCAGGGATCCCCTGTGCCCAGGGGGAATTGTTGCTTTTTCTCTTCTTCAGCATCCAGTTGGGAAATAGGAAAACCACAAACAACCAGAGGGATACCCTGAGCCCCTGTGGTAGCTGAATAACCACAGGAAACCTCAGCACCCTCACTCCAGGTCTGCATCTCATTCCTATTTTTGCTGCTATCCTCTGTTTTCCAAGCAAATTACTGAGGAATCCACCACCCACCGAGCAGCAGCCCAGCCTTCATCAGCTAACAGCACCTGCAAAAACTGCACAACAGAGTTCTGTGCCTGGTTTGACATTCATTTTCAAGCTTCCCAATGTCTCAGAGGCCCTGTTAAAGAAAGGAAAGAAGAACAAGAGAGACAGGTGAGGAGTATTTCTCCCCTTCCCTGCTGACAAGTGATGTTTCACAGCCTCCGTGCCACAGACAGGGGTGGGAAGTGACAGGATAAGAGGACCTTCTGTGGCCGTTGGTTTTGGGATAAGCAGGGAGGGTTTATTGTGCAGGCTAAAAGGAGACCTGGCTCCCAGCATTCCCCAAACTTCTGCACCACACCTTGCAGGAAATCACTGATTGACCATCATCCCCTGGAGGTGCGGGATCCACCGGCGACCTGCCATGCTGAGGCAGAGAACAGCCACAGGGATGACAGCAAACACCCTCCAGAACGAAGACCCAGCTCTTGCACATCTTGTTTTCCTACAGCTCTGGTGTGATTCAATCCCTTAATTCACACTGGAGGTATCTAATGTTATTCCTTGTCCTCAGCTTCCCCAAGCACCCACCTCCCACCTCCAACATGGCTGCACCCTGGTTAGGTGGGAGTCAGCACTGGCAAGACATGATTACTTATTGCAGAAGGGAGGAATTTCAGTTTTCCTTTTCTCCCATTATTTGTTCCAGCATGTTCTGAACTCTGCCAAGATCACAGTGACTGTTACATTCAGTAGCAGCTATGTAGCATTTCGAGTCCCCTGAGACTTAACTGAGAAAGAAGAGGAGTCTCGTAAACAGACAGAAAAATGAAATCCCTGTTACTTACAGCAGCAGCAAAGTGCCTCTCTTCAGAGGAACAGGCCAGAAACACCAAACAAACACCAGGCTGGGTGGTGAGATGGATTTTGTTGCTAAAACACTGTGTGCTGCAAGCCAGCCCAATGAACAGACCTGCTGGAGGTTTCAGCTCCTCTCAGGAGGACTCTGGTTCCTTTGCCCCACACTATTTCTCTCTGCGCAAGTCTGACTCCATATGACTGCCTTGTCTAGAGGCCAAAGCAGCTCCAGGAATGAAGATCTGGGCTTGGAAGAGGAGGACAGTAGACAGCAAGGCAAAAACATCCCAAGCGTTTTCAGCTTCGCCAGCAGTGGGCTGATGCTCCCTAAAGGCTTTGTCTTCCTCCTGTCACTGTGTCCCTTTGAATCCCTCTTCCCCATGCTTTTGTAGTCAGATGCCAGACATATCCTTTATTAGTCTCTGCTGCCTTACAACGAACATCAAAAGGAATCACAGAATCACGGAATCAAATAGGTTGGAAAAGACCTTTAAGATCATTGAGCCCAACCGTCAGCCCGGGACTGTCGAGCCCACCACTAACCTATGTCACTAAGGGCAAACTGGTCTCCCCTCATGGCTGCCCTTCATGATCTCCAGTCACAGCCATCCCCCATCTGCCTCCTCACAGTGGCCCACGCTCTATAGCTGCTGCCCCTGCCCCTCATGGCCACACGTCACGGCCCATGCCTGCCCCTGCTCTCACCTCACAAGCTCTCTCCATCACTCATGGCTGCCCCTCCTGCTCCCTCACGATCTCCCCTCACGGCTGCCCCTGCCCTCTTGGCACTGTGAGAGTAAGAAAAATTACTTGCATTAAAGACTTTGTGATCAATGCATTCCACTACTCTTCCAAAAAGCACCTTGACCCTAAATAGCGACAACCTCATCTGTGAATGATGATGCTGACGGGTGATGTGTCTTGTACATCCTTTTGTACCTACTTGTCCCACCCTGGCATGATGGTTTGCTGCTGGGATGCGCAGTACCACAGCCTTGGTTTTTCTCATTTCTGTGTTTTTCAACATAGTGTCATTCTCTTTCATTTACAGCTTTGGTTTCTGAAGAGACACTGTCAGGAAAAGGAAGATAAGGAATCCAAGATCAGGACCCAGAGCAATAGCTAATAGAAGAGAACACATTACGCACACGATGAAATATGTTTTCTGTCTGCCTTTGTTAGACAGATCTAAGGGCAGGCCTGGCGCTGTCATGAGCAGACAGAGACAGGGTTGAGACAGGGGGGTTTATGAGAAAAGCCAGGAATCAGGGGAAATCCTTGTACAGATGAAGGTCTGCCTAAATCAGACTCATCTGGAGATTGTGGGTAACCATGGGTGAGGCTTTGGAAGGCAACAGGCAGGCAGGGGGAGCAGCATCCCTCTGCTAGCAAACTTGTAATCTGGGAGCTGAGCAGGATCTGGCCTCTTCAAACATGGAAAAGAAGGGTCACAGTGGCTGCCAGAGCTGATGAAGGCTGGAAGGACAGAGGGATGTGTCCCTTCTCCCCAGGAAGGGTGCCTTCCTTCAGAGAAAATGTGCTTGACAACTGAGTGCGAAGCTGCAGGACCTTACACAGAGTGCCCTTGAGAGTGCTTTTAGAGACACAGGCACTTGAAATTACTGCTAAAAGTGACAATAGCAGCATCTCTGTCAACTTTTGCCTGACCTTCACCCCTGGGATCCCTTGGGACACACATCTGTGGGTCAGACCAGGGTGCCTGTTTGACAAAGGTGCTGGGCACAGCCTGTAACTATACAGTGACTGCTTGGACAGGCAGCTTCGATCTAGCTAAGCCAGTTCTGCCTGCATCTCTGCCTGTGCATGCCCAGCATCTCCTCACTGCCCTCCTGGGCAGCAGAGCAGAGTTGTTCTGTCCTCTCCTCTCAGGGACAACATGCACTCTTGACATGAAGTCTCCCACTGGCAAGAGGTCACTGGTGAGAAGCCATGTTCCCATCCCAGGGCTCTGTGAGTGCTGTGTCAGGCTGTTCCTGGGCTGTGTACAGACAGGAGCCTCTTCTTTTTGTCGTGGCTGGCTCAGCTGAAGCATCCCCTACCTTAAAGAGGTGCAGCCCAGCCTGGAACAGCAGATGTTGCCCTGTCTGCATGGGGAGAGGGACTTCTGAAGTGGGTGTCCTGGTGAATGAGAATGCTGTCCATAGGACCTGGACAGATGCCACTGCATCATTTCACAGGAGCCACCAGAGAGGGAGAAAGTAACAACAAGCCTAAGTCCCTCTTGGCCTAA
Source organism: Nestor notabilis (assembly GCF_000696875.1). Classification (NCBI taxonomy): domain Eukaryota; kingdom Metazoa; phylum Chordata; class Aves; order Psittaciformes; family Psittacidae; genus Nestor; species Nestor notabilis. The sequence continues at coordinate 8,278 of NW_009932441.1, read as the reverse complement.
CATTGTCCAGCAGCCTGGAGACACCAGGCTTCATTATCAGGGGCTTTGCAGAAGTCAAATGGTCAAATAAACAAGTTCCAGATAGCTAAACTGCTGATTTTCCTCATCTCAGCAACAAAGATCTTGTTTGCCTTCTGCTCTACAGAGAAATACCTTTCCTTTGATGCTGTGTTGCTTTTACAACTGCCTGCGCTTGGGAAGTAAGTACCAGACAACAAATCCAAGCTTTGATTTACAGGAAAGCCCCTCAAATATTGTGCATGAAGGACCCTCCAGCCTGTAAGATATTGAGGGACAGTGTCTGAGGACAGCTTCTGCTCTGAACTACACTGCCATGACTCTGAAGGAACTCCCTTGTTTCAGCCAAGTTGTGCAGAGTCAAGAGCAAAGTTGTCTTTGTATTCCTGCTTGGAAATGATCTGACAGAATGAGGGCTACATCCTGGTGCACCTCCCTGGTACACACAATGAATTCATGCGGTTGTATCTTTGTAAGGGAGCAGAGAACTGGGCCCATGTTGAGTAGCGGTAATGAATTAAATTTTGATAGATATTGGAGCAATGTTAGTTACTATATAAAGTAATATACTTAATTAGCCCAGGAAGTTTATTAAATATTACATGAGGTTACCCATGAGTTCCCTGTCTCCAGGCCTCTGCAGGAAGTGAAGGAGCTGACATTTGTAGGTCTCCCATGAGAACCTGGTGGTAGCTCTGAAGAACACCATGGACTCCAGAAGTGGCTGAAACTCTATCCCTCTAATTGCTTACTGTCATGAAGTTCTATAAAGTTTGATGGAACACTAATGAGCCCACTGTGCTGCACTTGCATCAAAGCCCAGGGAAACTCAGCTCATTTCTCTACAGTTGGTTTTCCAACTGCCTTGGAACAGCTCTAGCTTCAACTAGAGACTGTTTAGTCCTTCCCAAGTGTTCTCATGTCACTCCCAACCTACTCACTGTCATTAAAGAGTATTAAGAACAAAGCCCAACCCTGCTTCTTAAACCATCCCATGATGGAATACCAAATTTAACAGATACTTCTTCAACAGAGCTTTAACATTTACTCCTGCACATGGCAAAATGCCTCTGGCATCATTGGAAGCATCCGGATGTGGGTATCACGTCTTGGTACTCAGACTCTGCTGTCCCTCTCTGAAAACATCTATTGGTCTTAAAAGCAGCTGTCAATTTGGTCCAAGCTGGAAGATGCAGGATGAGTTTTGGGTTTATTCCCCTTGTGCCCTGAAATTTTCATTTCAAAATGTGATCTTGAATTGGCCTCGACAAGGACCAGGTGTTAATTCTGATCAGTTACTTCATCACTAATCGTGTTACTCATCCTGCTCTTCTGTGCTTTCCTCCCCCAGAGTAGCTAAACTCAGCATTTTCATGCTCACAAAAGCATTAGCATGGTTGCTTTGCACAACACCAGAAATGTGACTTTCTTTGATGACAAGGTGATTTGTAATTCTAAGGAGTTAGTTCCCAAGAAGCCACAAACAAGAAGCTTGTTTGGGGCAGGTCCAACTATGAACAGTCTCCCTGCGTTAAAGGATAAGGTTTTGGATGGTGTGAGTTTGGATTTGTAGTTACAGCTACAACATAGAGAAAAAAAGGGAAGGAAGGAGAGGAAAGAAGGAAGGAAAAGAAAGAAGGAAGGAAAAGAAAGAAGTGAAAGGGTGTAGGACTTGTTCTGGACACAGATGGACACATGCCATGTCCAGGCCAGGGACAATTCCCCCCCACAGTGTTTGGTCTTTCTCAGAGACACGGTGGCTCTGCTGCCATTGGTGCTGTGCAGTGCAGCTCCCAGCACGTGAGACATTCGTGCTCTTCTTGCCTTTTTGAAAGCTGGTTCACAGGGTATTACTCAACATTTCTGAGGACTATTCCTGTCATCATCATCATCTTTATCCAATATCAAGCTTGCTCAATTAAGTCCCTTGCAGTACAGTAAGGAAAAGACCTTCTGCCAGCAGCAGAAGCCATTCTGATATCTACTTGAGCTGCAGGATGAAGCACATCCAACAACTCATTTCATGGTTTGGATTTCTATGGTATTTTTCAGTCCCAACAGCTCTCCAAGTTTGACAGATAAGTGGTTGTTGGGTTTGTTTTTAAAAGAGAAATACACTCTTTGATTAATCATCTCTAGAATGCAAAATGGTCCCTTGGCATTTTCTGTGTCCTCTCCTCTGACGCTACATGTTCAAAATTGATGTTGAGGGTTAGTTGCCCTGTTTGTGCAGTAGCTCAGTGGCCAAAGCAGGAGCTCAAGGGCCCCTCTGGAGATTTCATTCTCAGCTGCTCTGGAATCTCTTTTCTCTGCCACTTTGCCCTTACCTTCACCCATGTGTGCTGTTAACTTGCAAGGGCATCTCAAAAAAGGGAATTTTCCAAGCTGACTAAACATTTCCCATGACAAAGGCAGAAGAAAAGGAAATAAAACAAAGGGATGGGTTTCTAATGACAGATACTTGTGTGAATGCCAGAGCATTTTCAACTCTCACCAGTAAAGACATGAACACGAAGAGGGATTTTTAATCTTTCTCTTTAAAGTTCGTTTCACAGACAAGCTGGCTCCACGAGACAGAAATAAGCAATGGAAAAACTACAATCCATGCATAGCAGTAACAGCACCTCTCCTGGAGGTTCAGAGCTTGCTCTGCCTCCAGCCCTGCACATCCTCACTGCCACCTGGAAGAACAAACTCCTCAGTGTGGAAGCTCTGCCTCTGTGGAAATGCAAAGTCAGACAGACATCAAAGGTAAGGTATCCTGAAAGCTCTCATTTCCCTGTTAAATGTTACTGATGCTAATGTGCCTTCTGATTTCCATAACTCCTGATTTCAGGACACAGCTGTCCTCGCTGTGTAATTGCAATGATGTGTATCTAAACCAGTACTAAAGTGCAAATTCCTCTGTGGGAGGATGGAAGGAGACTGATCAACATCCAGACAACGTTACTTCTGTCCCTATGGATTACAAATACCCTCCCAGTCGTTAGCACCTAATTTACTGGTTTTATTTGATTTATTTCAGAAGAAATGGAAGCTTCCATCTTTCTCCTTTGTGAAGAAGCAAGTGAGAACACGTGTGTCCCGGTGCAGCTGAGCTCTCCCACGGGTGGATGCTTTGCCCACACATCTGTGCCCTGTGACAGAGGCCCTTCTACTGCTGTCAAAGCGCTGTATGATTCCAGAGCTGGAGCCAAGCACATCAGTGCAAGCACTGAATTATAGATGTGCCTGGAGAAGAGGGGCAGGAAATGGCTGAACTTGACAACTCTGAAGCCATCTGCTGCCTCATGGAGTCGAGAGTATTTGACATAGAACTTGGCTGTGACCATCATATCAGCTGGTTTGGACTGCAATGTGTGTGAATGTACTCTCCATGACAAATCATAGGGAGACAGTGTGTATTAAGAATAAATTTGGGTTTGTTTTAATGACTCAGGCATGCTTATCACATTGTCATTTGTCAAAGATCACAGTCTCTGAAGATGAGAGATGCTGTCAACTATATAGCAATATTTACTCAACCAGCTAAAAAGGAATATCCTCCCAGCTCCAGGTTTACCGTGTAGAACAGCTACATCAGGCAAGATGGTGCCACCTTTAAGAAACTCATTAATCATAGAATCACAGAATGATTTGGATTGGAAGAGACCTTAAAGCTCCTCCAGCTCCAACCCCTGCCACGGGCAGGGACACCTTCCACTAGAGCAGGTTGCTCCAAGCCCCTGTGTCCAACCTGGCCTTGAACACTGCCAGGGATGGGGCAGCCACAGCTTCTCTGGGCACCCTGTGCCAGCGCCTCAGCACCCTCACAGGGAAGAGCTTCTGCCTAAAACCTCATCTCAATCTCCCCTCGGGCAGGTTAAAGCCATTCCCCTTGTCCTGTCCCTACATCCCTTGTCCAAAGCCCCTCTCCAGGTTTTCTGTAGCCCCTTTAGGCACTGGAACTGCTCTAAGGTCTCCCCTTCAGGAGCCTTCTCTTCTCCAGGCTGAACCAGCCCAGCTCTCTCAGCCTGTCCCCATAGGAGAGGCGCCCCACCTTTGTGGTCTCCTCTGGATTCACTCCAATAAGCCCGTATCCTTCTTATGTTGGGACTCCTCAGAGCTAAGAAGACCTTTCATGCAATAAAACTTAAGTGGATTGCCTAAAAATAACAAAGCAAGACTATTGTTTCTCATCACAGCCCCACTGACAAGTCTCCCAGAGCAGGGACCAATCCAAATCCTCGCATCTGGATTTCTTGGTTCAGTAGAAAGATAAGGAGCATCTAACAAAATCTAAGAACCTGAGCAAGCAGCTAACAAAATGTCAGCATCTCTACAGCACTCCTAAGAAGACAAAAACAGGTTTTGTAGCTTGGTCCTCCACATCCAGTGTTTTGGCATATGTCATCTTGAGTTCTTCATGAATTGCAAATAAATGCATGAGGTAACCAGTGACAGAGGTCCAAGACAAAACAGATGCATGTGTAACAGGCTTTGGTTTGACATGGACTACAGCATATGCCTCAAGGAATCCCTCAAGTGTGACAGTGAAAACATCCTGAATGGGTGTTTAATAAAACCATAGGGGTTTTATAATATGGGAATTACGGGGATCTAATAAAACCACAGGATGCTGAATTTTAGAAAGAAGGAGAATTAAACCTGGCCTGTAGAAGAAGGTATCCCACCAGGAAGAGTGGGTTCCAGCCCTGTGTCTTCACAGCATCATCAGTCCACATGGGAATTGTATTTATTTGGGTGTGAGTTCTGGGAGAAGACAGAACTTCTCCCCACCTCCTCTGTAAATCTATGTGCAATTCTGCAAGTCACAGGAGAAAACATAAATGAGATGCTAAAGAGAGGAAATGCATCTATGCAAAGGAAACTCCAAATTGGTCCCTCTAGGACCTCCAAATTAAAATGAACAACACAGAAGCAAGTGGCACTAAGCCACATGCATACAAAGCAAGTACAAAACACCCCATAGGTCAGACCAGTGGCCTGTTTCTCCACAGTAACTAGCACCAAGCAGAGTGGTGATGGTCACCAGCACGGCTTTAGCAAAGCAAAAGCAGTAGATGGTCCTCAGGCACTGCTCTCTTATGTGGCAATACACAGACTTTGCAGTGCCCAAAATCCAAGATAGAGCCAACTGCTAAATTACATCCAAAACTTGAGCTCCCTAAACACCAGGAGGCTGCAGAAGCTCTTTGTCTCTTAGCCTGAAGGCTTCACTTCATAGAGAAGCTCCCCAGAACAGCTATCTTACAAGAGGCTTGTTCACTTCTCACTCTCTGCTTGACTGTGAAACAACTTTCAAGTGCAGACTTCTCTTCCAAGTACAAAGCAGCCTTAAAAAGGCCACGTATTTCCCTTGGTTCTCTTTAAAGATATGGAAGTCCTGCAGAATTCATGTTCAGGCTAAATGCTTCTCAAAAATAAAGTAGGGAAGGAAGCAGAGATGGGAAGAGAGCTCCCAGCTCCTTGCTCAGGAGCTCCTCAGGAGAGGAACTGCCTTGCAGGCAATGGCAGCAGGGCTCCCCTGAGCTCTTCACCCTTCCTGGGGGCTTCCGAGGCTTATCTGCTCGTGTAGCCGAGCTCTGAGTGTGCATTCAGGAAACAGTGCATTGCCTCAGAACCCGGGCTGTGAGCTGGGACTCAAGCTGGAGCAGAAGCCCTTGAAAATGGGTTTGGGAGGGAGCTCTGGGCTGGGACCTCTGCATCTGCCATCCCCAGTCCCTGCTTCTCAGTCACAACCTTGGAATAAACCAGGCTCAGGAGAGCTTATAGCTGAGCTATAGCTCTGACCCTCCAGAAAGTACCATTTTCCCTCCTGTATCTATATAAGGACTGAGCAGTATTCAGGTGCTGAGTCTCTGTAGCCTTCCTAGCCCAGAAGAGGACCCCAAGGTGTGACTGCAGGGTGATCAATACACCCTAGATGAACATCTATAAGCAGTTATGAACACATGGGATATCCACATGTGGCATATGAACTGCGTAAGCCAGGTCAAAACATTAGCTATCATACCATCTGCTTGCATGTCTGTGTGTAATCTGCTTTAACTGCTCCTTCTAAGCAGGGTGATTTCCTTTGGTTTTCCTTGATTTCCAACAGTTACCAAGACTGCATGTTTCCTGGCCTATCTTAGAAATATATTTATCCTTCTCCTGCAGCAAGAGAGAACCCTCAGGACAAGGAAAACCATAGTCTTCTAAGCTCTGTCCTCTCTTATTATCTAATACTCCTGGCAAATTACTCTGGATAAACAATAATTTATGCATGTTACATTTTGCAAATCACTTTATAAATTACCTTGGGCACAAAGTGTGGTTTCTGCTTTCTGTCTGGATGATGAAAACTCTGAATAAGAATGACAGCAAACAAACAGCAAACAGCTCCTAGAGACAACGCTGCAACACAATCATTTGGAATTTGTAAACACGTCAATGAATCCTGATGACTGTCTGAACAGAGATTACCAACAGCCCCAGGGCACAAGCAGTCAGAATGGAAGTGGTCTGTCGGTTCATTAAACATCATGAGGGAGGAAAAAAAAGCCCTTTTTCTCTAGGACTTCTGAGATGATCACACACGATCAGGTCCCATCCGCCGTGGCCATGCTGCAGCTGCACAGCTGGGCTGCTCACTGCCCTGCTGGCAATTCACTCGGGTGTGTTGCTGAATCTGCTCTTCCTCAAAGCAGCGCTGAAGCCATGCACGAAGTTCCTCGAAGCCTCCAGCCATTTATCCCACTGACCAGGAGTTTCTGGCACACGCAGCACCCTCTGCAGCATCTCTCCCACCCACGGCTCCCACGAGCCCACAGTGACATCCTCCGTCGGGATGCAGCAGCAGCGGGGACCGAGCCTTCTGTGGAGTGGAGGGGCTTGGGGACACTTGGCTCCCTGAGGAAGGAACATGCCACAGCAGGCAGCTGCAGGCCTGATGGTGGGTGCCACCAAAGGCCACTGCAGTGAGAGGGCTCGGCAGGGTCCCTGCCTGCGCTGGCTGAGAAGTGCTCTCCTCACCTCTGGGCTCTGCAGGTTGCAAGTGTTTCACCATGATTTAAAAGAACCCTTTCAGGCTCCTCTCATCAGGATCAGCATCTGCTATCAGGACAGTGGCTGTGGTGGTGGGTTTGAAGAGGAGTTCTGTGAGGCTGTAACAGTTCCTGACGAGCTTTTGGAGTAATCAGAAGGTGACAACCCCCTGGGCTTTATCTTCATGCATGTTTCTGCATTTGCACAATTTTCCTGCTTTGTTTTTTTTTTTATCTCTGTTCTTCAAAGACATTCACAACTTATCAGGCTTTCCCAGAAAGAACAGTGCTTGGCCAGTGTCTCCAGCCAGTGTCTCCAGCCAGTGTCCTTCTCTTGTTCCTGGTGTTGCTGCTCTGCATGTCCCTGGGTCACCCTCCAGAGGCAGTGACTGGGGTGAGCTGACCCTATCCTGGGACATGAAGATGTTCCCAATTCCAAGGTATGAAGCAGACACTGCATACAGGGGGTTACACACTGTAACCACAGTGGTAGGTAACTTCATCCTGGCGTATCACCAGCGGCAGAAAGCCTTCAAACAACAATTATTCTCTTCAGCTATGAAAAGCTAAAGGAGAGGAGGGAGCAGGGAGCAATAATCACCTCCTTGGAGCTGCGGGCAAGGACTCCTTGGTTTGCAGACCGAGTGGCAGGGACACTTGGTAGAGCTACCTGCTCCCGCAGTGTTTCCTTGGGCAAAAGCATCACCCTCTGTGCTCAGCCTGCCCAAGAGCTCTCCTGGTTGATCTCTGATGAACAGACAAGGCGAGCCTTGACCTCTGTTCCTCTCCACTGCGGCAGGACCCATGAGCATTCCCCATGCCTTTTGTCTTGGGCGAGATGCTTTGGGGAGATGCAGGAATGTTCCTGTAGGGAATGTGAGGATACTCTCAAAGATGCGCACAGGTTGAGGGTAAATGAGTAATGTTGAGGTGTTCTAGAGTGTGCAGGGATGCTCCTGGGTTGAGAGGTGAAAGGGGATGTAGGGATGCTCAGGGGGGATTTGGGGATGCTTTGAAGAGATGCAGGTATGCTCTGGGATAATGCAGGGGTGCTCCCGAGTTAAGGGGAAGTGGGAACGTAGGGATGCTTGGTAGAGAACCAGGAATGCTCTGGGGGACTCGGGGTTGCTCTGGGGGACCGCAGGGATGCTCTGAGGGATGCAGGGATGCTCTGTGGAATCGCAGGGATGCTGAGAGCCCGAGTGCCGGTCCCAGCGGCAGCAGGGCAGCGC
>NW_009932440.1:0-12674 GCF_000696875.1 Nestor notabilis | reverse complement strand
TGCTGCACCGTTTGGGCAGTTCCAAATCCGGGATCGGCTGTCAGGGTGCGACGCGGGAGTTCAGGATTTCTATGTCGGCATTCGCTGTGAAATCTGGGGAGGAGGGCGTGGAGGCAGTGACTGAACAAAACAAACGGCGCTGGGAAAGAGGCTGACAAGTGCTCAAACGTGACTGCAAAAATAAAAAAAATACAGCTTCCCTTCCCACCCCAGAACTTAGAGAAGCCATAAAGAAACAAAATTGCTGTGCTGCAGTGCCACTTTTAGGAGGTTATGAAATCTTCAGGTTATGAAATGCATGCAGTTGTTATACAGTATTTTGTATGTCTGGCTGTAAAAACCTTAGCCAGAAGTGCGTATATAAGGGCAGTTTCTTTTGGCGTAGTGCTGGAATAAAACAGCAGCAGTTGCGTGTGCCTCGCATGCATAGTATGCCAGATCAATCCTACTCACATCCTCTCCATGCTATTACACCCACTCGTACTGCCATGTAAGCACAGGCAGGAGGTAAAATGGACCATGTGCAAGCCTGTGCAGCAAAGTGACAGAAGTATTGTCCTCCAATTTTCAACCACGATCCACTAGCCTGTTTTTAAACATTGCGTTCCTTGCTCAAATAAAGCATGGTATCCTGTTCAGTGTTGTGTTAATTCAGGTGTATTAATGTCTTCCAAGATACTTTGTTTTCCCCCATAAACAAGTCTGTCTTTTACTATTCCCCAGCTTTCTTACTTAGGAGGGGGCAAGTAATATTAACTCTGAATCTCTCAATTTCTGAAAGACTTTAAAAGAGAACTGCTTCTCTCTGCTTAAGCTGTTGCTGTCCAGCATGGAATAGAAGAAATAGCTGCTTAATCAGGTCTTCATTAATGGTAGAAAAGAATAAAAACGGTAAATGAGATAAAAGAAAGATAATGCCCCTTCCTCTGAAGTTTACTTTTTGCTGTTATAAAATTAAATTGTAGATCCCCATCCTAATTTTGTATTTGTATCGTTTCCAAATCCCTATTTGAAAGTCGGGAAAAAGTAACCCAAAGTCCTGTTTTGCAAACCAAGTTCTATGCAAGCCAGTTTGACAGAACCTCCAAACTTCCTTCAAGATGAACCTTGTGCCCAGAGCACCTACCATGACAGGGCTGAGATCAGCGCCAAAGCAGTTGACAAGCAGCCTGCTCACTGTTGCTCATGCCTCCTCCCAACTGCCCGGCTCACTCTGTCTCTGCTGGTCAGCGTGGAACTTTTCTTCATAAAGCTTTGGTTGCTAGGTGACAATTTTTCCTCTTTTCCTATGACATTTTCTGACAGCACCTGAGGGAAGAAATGGTCACTGATGATGAAAACATCAGTGTGTGTGTGTATGATATTTGTATGTGTATGTATGTATGTATGTGTATGATCATACACACAAACAAATGGCCAATCAGCACACTTAGAAGACTGGTATTCACCATCATATTTTTGTTTAGTCTAATACCTAACACATTCTGTAAGCCAAAGGGCACGTTTCTGTTGTGGTGTAGTAAGGTTATGTTTATCCAGGTACCTACAATCAGATTCACATCTCAGATGATCTAGAAAAGCTTACCATGAGCCTTTATGTACTCCTTAATGAATTACATAGCAGCAGGGAAAATTTTTTTTGTACTGAGCTACCTATGAGAAAGCATTTGACTTTCCTTAAAACAGTCTCAGAGTGAGCTGAATTGCACTAGATGACAACCTAGTACTTGGAAACTGACTGGACCTTATTCTCCATTGCTTGATCTTATTGCGTGAAAATTAGAATAACAATATCTGAATATGTCCATATGGAATTAAAGAAAGTCTTCAGGTTGCACACTGCGTGCAACCAGCACATGAATGCCTCTCAGTCTCCAGGAAACCAAAGGCAGCACTTCAAAAGCACTGTGTTCCACTCAGATCTATGTTAAGAGCATTAAGATTTGCACTGACATTATTGGACATGAAAATAAACCACAGATAAAACTTCACTTATGTGTTTGTGACATACTATGTGTGAAATTTTATTTTGGAGCTACAGATATCATCATTTTCCTGTGAGCAAACTCAGGTTACAAACTCAGAGGAAAAAGACAAGTCAAGGCGGCATGTTTCTTTTACAGAAGAAGCAGTTTTTATGAACAAAAAATACATGTAAGAGATGTGCAATCTCTTGCCCCTCTCCTGCAACCCATAAATTTAAACCCAAAGCAGTAAGTCAACCTGGTATGCTGGCGCAGGCAGGACCAGTAACCTTTCTGCCCTCCTAGTTGCTGCAGTTCTGTTTTGTGAATGCTCTTGTCCTTTTGTATAGACATCACTGCATCAGGTATAAGCAGTCCACACTTCCTAGGGTTAACTTCAGAAATAAGTACAGGAAAAGAACCTTTTAAATTTGACTTCTGAAATTTTCATACAATTTTATCAAGGTACGAGGTGTCCATGCCTATGGTAGTGTCATCTATAAGAAGCAAACTGTGAGATACTGTTCCTATCAAGGAACATTTCTCTTAAAATAGTTTGCAGATACTAGAGCTTCCCTCTTTTCATAGATGACCCAGTATGAGTTCCATGTTTGTACCCATGCTAGACCTGATACTTATCTGCTATATGTGTAATGCGGATTAGGTCTTCTGAAACTGAAGTTACACCACATTGCATATAAGTCAAGGAAGTCCAAATCAGGGCAAATCTCCTCCCTTACCTGTCACTAGTTTTCCATGCTAAATACAAAACCTCAAGTTACATTCTATTTTTTGCAATATCTTTTGTCTTGCACTTAACTTCCAGTACCTCTGGATGACTATGCATGCTTCCATTGAATACCTGTCAGTCAGGAATGGCAAAAGCTTCTGCTAATTTCTTTACTTTTATTTATGAAGAGGAAGCCTCATTACTTGTATTGAACAAATTCATCAGTCTCTTATCATCTTCCATGCTGTTTTATAAGTAAATCTAAACCTACTTAATGATTTATAGAGCTGCTGGATAAAGACAGATTCTTTCATCAGCTGTGTATGGGAAAAGATTGAGTGAATCGGGTAAGAATGAACACAGTGCAAGGAGAGGGCATCAGAAGGGATGATGAAGTGAGGAGATGTGTTTATGCAAGAAAACAAAGAAGAGGAACAGAGATATCCTTTGTAGAGTATCAATAGGGGAGAAGGACAGTAGCAATACACCCTTTTGCTTCAATCCTACTCATACATTTTGAAGTAAGGACAATTTTTCCCAATGTCTGGAAAAAAACATAAAGAACGGTGATTGCCTGAAGATGAACTGTTAGAAAAAAATGTGATTCAGCCATCCCTGAAGCACATTATGTTTTACAGTCATTGCAGAAGGACACACAAAGCAGTTTTCTTTGCAGCATAGGCACAGCACATATCATTCCTGTCTCTAAGTCATTCAGTCCTTTGATTTCTAGAATATAGATGGATACTTGAAGCATTCCCTTTCATTTTGCAGGATCAAACAGCATCCCTTGGTTCATAAAGCTGATCCACAAACTTACATGAGTCATTAAATCCAAGTAAACCAGATCCTTAAGGGCAGGCTTCACAAACCAAAAGTCACTTAGTAGGACTCACAGAAGGTACACATTGCCCTTCTTGAGTGAAGCCCACTTAGCTCTTTTACCCTGCTCAAACAAAATCCACCTGGAGGTCATCTGCCATTATTACCATTATTACCTGCTCAAGAAATTTCTCTAGGATAAAATACTTCCTTGTTTCTAATACAAAACATTTTCTTTCTCCCTTCCCCCTCCCCTGCATTATTTAAACTCACACCATCACTGGGTGGTGGAAAAAGAATCACCTTCTTGCTTCCCTCCCCCCCCCCAAAAAAAACCAAAACAACCCATGAAGTGAACTCTAAAATGTACACGTAAGAATACAAACTTTCTGACAGGGTTAAGACAATGACAGTCATAGAGAAAGTTAAAAAAATGGAAAATATTATTGAAACAGACACAAAGAGACCTAGTCACAGACAGGCACTCTTAAAATAAAAAAGCCATGAATGTTTAATATTGTTGCTTTCCCTTTCAAGAAGGAAAAGACAATTTTATCATTGTTTTGGTGTTTGGAAAACAGACATCTACATACAGGAAATTATATAAGAACTGTGAGAGGAAAGAAAAGTTAGCAGTTTCTGAAAAAGAGGTATTTGTATGAAGCAAACTCACTTTCACAGAATAGTCTAGAGACCAACCTCAATTCAGACTAAGTCAGTCATTTCAGAGGAAGGCTAGAAGGAGGTTTAGGCATGAGAGCATTAGCAGCTTGGGTGCATATGCAATGAACCGAAGAACTAGGAAACCATACTTTAAAAAACTCTTTTTTTTATTCCTGTTTCCTGTGATTTATGTTTTGTCCAACATCAATGCAAACATTAAGGAATCATATGAAGGGAAACAGCTGCCAGTCACCGCATTTTAAAAGCTAGTAAGTGGTTGTGCAGCTCCTTTTGCTGATTTGTGAACAAAAGCCAGCTAAATATTCAGCAGATCCCTCTGTGATATGTTGTCCAGCAGAGAGAAGCAGTCTAAGATATTTGCTTGTTTTCCTGTATAACTGTATCCAAATTCAGCAGGGCAAGATTTCTTTCTACTATAAGATGTAAAGTCAGCTCTTCACTGCCAGAACGTCAGCACCTTATCTACCAGTAAAGTGAATTCAGTAGCTAGTCCATTAATAGAGAAGTTCATAGCCGTTGCTATAGAGCTAGAATTCAAGGTTCATCCCTACTGCTATTCCATAAGGTAGGTGGTTTACTAGCTAGGCTAGCTATTAATTCTTGCCTTTCCAGTTGTATTATTTTACAACCTTCCCTCATCCCAAGCAAAACAAATAAAACCCCATTGTGTTGTGTAAAAGAATTTAAACCATCAATTCCTACTGTTGCTGTGCAGTATGGAATAGATCTTTTCCATTTCACTCATTTGGCTCATATTTGAGTGGTTAAAATTTAGAGAGGGACCTAGCTATAGCATAGTTGTAACTGATGCCTTGAGTGCCAGTGGAAACAGTGGGAGACGCAAACTGCTTTTACCCAGGACATGGTACAGAAGAGGAAAAATAACTATTGTCATTAACTTCAGTGATTTCTGACTGGATTGCTGCCAGTTCTGTAAACTCTGGAAGACTGCACTTTTTATGAGCAAGGAAATGGCCGTGGTTTGTCGATACTGCTTTATTGTACATCTTTCCGGTTAAACATCCAGATATGGCCTTGTTCAATTACAATCCAGTCTCCTTGAGTGCCCTGCCCAATACTTTATGATAACACGCTTGCTTTGTGTTAGCAGAAGAGTTTCCAAAGAAGATCATACTCCGTGGAAACACAAGCAAAGAAACAGTTATCACAACATCATCTGATTTTAATGTAAAGGTTAACTATTTAGCTATGTATCTTGATCCAGGACTAGACTACAACTTTGATCTTCTTGAGGATAGCCATTGCAAGTGGCAGACCTGATGCTTCCATTGATGGATCTCACAATGAGAAGGCAGTTGTGGGGAAAAGCTTATGCAGAAAACCTAAAGGAATCAAAATGTCCACACTTGAGTATTTCTGAGAATAATTCTGCCATTTACACCCCTCTAGACTGAATGTCAATGTCTTTCTCTTTTTTTTGTGGAAGTCCCTTCACTCCTGAGATCCACATGTCCCTAGTCATCACTAGTGCTATCTCTCTGACATGGGCTGACTGGAGACACACAGCAGAAGAGCATCCTTATCCTGTAAAGCAGTGCTTATAAGCTTATCTGCAGACAAATGCAGAGGAAAGGATTAGGAAAACACCATCTTAAACTCATATTGTCTCACCTAAATGTGGTGCTGATTTCAAGCCTGCTTGATATTGCTTCTACTTTGTCTCCTCGGACGCACAGTTTTTGATTCCTGAATATTTACTGCAACTAATCTAACTCTCTGGGAGAGGAAGAAGGTTACTATTAGGTAAAAGAAGGTCTTACAGCACCTCATCTGCTCTCTGGTAAGCATCCACATAAAGTCTTTTACCCTGTATTTATTACAGTTCAAGACTAATTACTAATTACTAGTAATTCAAGAGTGTGCAGAGGGATACCTTACACTAAGACGCTGACAAACCGAAAGGTCCTAGCATTATTCAGTAACTCAGTGTCATTAAACCCAGTGATAGAGGTGCAGGGCTATATACATATAGCAAAGATAACTTCTGCAGTTTTCATAGAAAACAATTTTATTAGAAATACCTAACAAATTCAATCATGAGTTGAGATCATATGAGACTTTAATAGAAGATATGTTTCATCGTGTAAAACAAAAAATCTGAATCCTTCCAAAGCAAAACAGGGTTTAGTATTTCCAAGTCACAGCACTGTAATTTCTTCTCTAGATGGTATATGTATGTATTCAAACAAGTTAGACCAATAGAATTGTGCATTTCCAAGCAGAAGACATGAGTTTTATTTGCACTTTGTGAAAATCAGAAGCAGTTCATTTTGTATAAGTTTTCATTTAACTTTTTAACATCTGTCCCCCTCACTTAATTATGGTAGTCGGGATTAATAATGATGATCACAGTTGCAGACTGAACAAATATATTATTCTATTATTACACTTGCAACTGCCATTTTTCCAATAAAATAGAACAAGGATTAAATGAAGAATTATGAAGAAATGTGGTAGAATTTCCAGTAGAGTGAGGTGGATCTCATGTACAGAGACCTTATTTCAGAATCTTCACCTTCATGTCCCAGTATAAGCGAGATAGGTTGACCCTGGCTGGGCACCAGGAGCCCTCCAAAGCTGCTCTATCACTCCGCTCCTCAGCTGGACAGGGAGAGCAAATACCACGAAAGGCTTGTGGGTCGAGATAAGGACAGGGAGAGATCACTCACCAGGTACTGACGTGGGCAAGACAAACTCGAGGAAATTAGTTTAATTTATTACCGATCAAATCACATGAGAAATCAAACCAAATCTTAACACCACCTTCCCCCCACCCCTCCCTTCTTCCCAGGCTTAACTTATACTCTCTGCCTCCTCCCCTGCAGTGGCACAGAGGGACAGGGAATGACAGTCAGTTCGTCTTTGCAGTCAGTCCATCACACATCGTCTCTGCTGCCCCTTCCTCCTTTATGCTCTTCCCCTGCTCCAGCATGGGGACCCTCCCAAGGAAGACAGTCCTTCACAACCTTCTCCTACATGAATCCTTCCCATGGACTACACTTCTCCACAAACTGCTCCAGTGTGGGTCCCTTTCATGAGGTGCAGCCCTTCAGGAACAGCCTGCTCCAGTGTGGGTCCCTGTGGGGTCACCAGTCCTGCAGCAAACCTGCTCCAGATCAGGCTCCTCTTTCCACGGGGCCACAGCTCCTGCCAGGAGCCTGCTCCAGCGCGGGCTTCCCATGGGGTCACAGCCTTCTTCGGGCAAGCACCTGCTCCAGCGTGGGGTCCTCCATGTGTTGTAGGTGGAATCTGCTCCACCATGGATCTACCTGGGCCTCAGGGGCACAGCTGTCTCACCATGGGCTGCACCACGGCTGCAGGGAACCTCTGCTCCAGTGCCTGGAGCACCTCCTTCCCTCCTCCTGCCCTGAACTGTATGTCTGCAGGGCTGTTGATCCCATGTAGTCAATCCCATGTATTTGCAAACCTCTCTCCAGCTGCTGTTGTGAAGCAGTTTTTTTTCCACTTTCTCAAATAAGTTACCCCAGAGGAGACAACACCACCACTGATGGGCTCAGCCTTGGGCAGTGGCAGGTCTGTTTTGTTGCCAGCTGGCACTGGCTCTGCCATAGATACATATATACATAGATACAGGGGAAGCTTCCAGCATCTTCTCACAGAAGCCACTGCAGCAGCCCCCTCACAACCGAAACCTTGCCATGGAGACCAAATACAATAATCAAAAGCAAAGCAAAAAGCAGAACAGTTTCACCACTTATGTGAACAGTTTTTCTTGTTTATTTCTTACTCAGTAGTTTGCTGATGTGTATACCCTTACCATTGTTTAGACCCTTGATTTATGTAATGTATCTAAAAGCTTTGGTAACATTTGACTGTACAAGCCACTTTACAAGGACTTATAATTTCCATTTGTTGTCATTAAAAATTTTAGACACATGATTAGGGACATTCTGATTTCCTCAAGTAATATTTCTTATTTCTTTTTCTTTTTAATCTGAACAGAAATGCAAGCAGTGAAATACTGAACACTGAATTCAGTGAAGACCTCGTCACTAAATCAAAATGCTACAATCACACATCAGTATGTTGTTAAAATGAATCTGTCAAATCTTTGCTTAAATATTCACTAACGTTCAAATTTAAAAAAAAATAAAGCTGCATTGGGCCAGTCTCTATGGTAAAGCTGAGCTCACCCAAAGGATATAAATGATTCTTCAGCATTTACAAGAGTAAATGACAGGATATGTGTATGTGAAACCACATAATTTGAATGCTGATCTGCACGTAATTACTGTAGGTGTACAGAAAGCTTTTTTTTTTTTTTTTTTAAAAATTCCCTCTTCCTCCATAGAGCTCCTTTGCAGGAATTAAATATTTAACTCATGAACTAGTATATGGATATGGAAACAAACAAACTAAAATATTAAGCTGTCTCCAGGCTATTCTTGCTGCATGTTTCTCAGTGCTTCTTGCCTCCTGCCTCCTAGATAGAGAGTTCTGATACTATATTTTTTTTGTCCTGTTAAGGGTATGACTTAGTAATACATCAGAAACTAATGTTGGTTTTGTTTATACTTATGCGATGCCAATGAAGTCCAAGTGTATTAACAGATGTGAGTGAAAGAAATACTTGGCCAGCCACCAGTTCCCTTCCAGTGTCAGCAGTTGTAAAACTGATTTGGAAAAGGACAGGTTTTTTGCAGCACCACATGCGAGGTGCACTGGTACTGCTGTATTTATCTGCCAGCCAGCTAAGTTTGCCATTTTCTACACAAAGTTTCTGTAAAATAATCACACAGACTGCTTCCATTTTGTTTGCCACTTTCGCATTTCTCTAGGAGTTGTAGAAGACAGTTACAAAATGTCAGCATTTATGTAGATAAGCATCTTAACTCATATGGGGAAGGAAATGTGAGCTATCTAAAGTGATAGCTCATATAAGCTGGGGAATAGCAGAGCTCATTACGTTTTGCTGACTGTATTTGGAAAGAAGCGCTTTCAATCTGAAATGAGAGAAAAGAATGAAGAGTATCTTTGCCATTCACCAAGGTGAAGCCAGTGTGTGTGTTTGCTCTTTGTCTTGGGACTCACTCTGCAAAAAGGTTCCTGGCTGGCTGGACAAATCCCACACAAACTTATTCAAGGGACTTTGAAATCAATATTTTTGGGTCTTGTGGTAAAATGCAAATTATTTATTTCAAGTAATCAAAATACATCATTTGACTCAGTTCTGGTTATCTTTTTCAATACAACTTTCGTAACAAGTTAGTTTTGAAGCAAAATATTGAACTTCCAAAGTACCTAGATAAAACATTTGATTGTTTCCAGCATTTTTTTTTTTTTTTTTACAAAATTATTTACTGAGTTTAGCTCAAATAGTACATTGTGTTCCTACCAAGGCTTTTGTTCTGTGGATAAGGTGTTGGTTAAGAAAGTCCCCAGTTCTACAACAGACAAGCAGTACAGGCAGCAAAAAGAAACCTTATTCCCAGCAATGTAGAACTTAAAAGATGCAAAAGTGAAGAACCATCTGTTTAGTACATTTATCTTGGCTATGGCTTTTTACATCCTTCAGAGTCATGCAGCTTAACATGTCAAAACCTAACACACTTTCAGGTTGCACTCGCAGCCATTTTCTTGGGTAATTCTTCCCTGCTGGGATGCCAGGAGGAGAGCTGGTCAGCAGGTCATGAGAAGAGAGACCAAGAAAGCCTGCATCAACCACTGTAACATTCAAACAAGTGGAAATAATGAAAAGAAACATGAGTTTAAGTCCTCTAAAGGTGTGAAGACTTTCCAGGAGTGATGAGATGTAGAGTTTAAGAGCAACACAGCTAGATTAGTACCTTGTCATGAGAAGGGCTGAGTGGAACTGGATACTGCAGCATCAGCATAAATACCACACCCCCAAGTATTATATTTTGCAATAGACCTAAAGTTATTAATAGACTGATTTAATACTTGGGAAGCTACACAGGTCATCTGTGTCTTGATCCGTTACTTAGCCTTCCTCTGCTCCTGAAGTTGTGCTATATGGCTGAGCCAAAGTTTGAAATTCTTACAGGAACATCCAAAATCCACTGACACCAGTAAGAATCTTTGCTTTCAAAAGTCAACACTTAAATTGCATATTTCTCCTTGTAACAGTCTTCAATAGCATTGCCTCAGACCCTGATGCTCCACCAAAGGAAAAACAATTTCCTAGTTAAAAAGATGCTAATGACAAATAAAAGCAAGAGAAAGTGAAAGATTTGCCCAAGTCATACTCAACACTTCGAGGCACAGTAGTGAAGAGAGTTTAACTGCCAGTATAACTATTCCTAATATCTTCTGCAGGTATCCTTTATGTATTGTGTGCAGCTTTTTCATCAAAAAAGGCTCCTTCAGTACCTGGCATGCATTTTGACTAACAGCATTTAACTGACAGGAATAGGCATTCTAGAAAACTAATAAAATTAAGTGAACTTGGAGGCCACATCAGTCAACATGGTGTTAGAAGGGAAAGCTAGGCAAATAATATACTAAAATTCAGGGTATCCTCGGCTTTCAGCAATTCACTCAATTCTATATGGGTTGCTTTTCTCAGACCTCCAAACTTATAGCTGGGCTTCCTTTATCTAATCTAACAAAACCACAATTTTCCTATGAAAGTCGTGATGTGTGTAAAAAGTTTAAAACAAAGCTACGGATGTAGGTCTGAAGAACAACAGATCACCAAGGAGGACATGTAAGG
Source organism: Nestor notabilis (assembly GCF_000696875.1). NCBI lineage: Eukaryota > Metazoa > Chordata > Aves > Psittaciformes > Psittacidae > Nestor > Nestor notabilis. The sequence continues at coordinate 1,759 of NW_009932440.1, read as the reverse complement.
CTGTCGTTAGTCTAAAGATAATTGGACCATGCCAGTAAGCAAGTCTAAGATACAGGTTAAAAAGTACATGCAGTGCTTATGATCAGCTTCTCATACAGAATCTAATCTTCTTGTACAACTATCAGATTGTTAAATCCTCAGCAATTTATCAAGAAACATAGTATTTTTGTAGAACATGGCAGTTTATACACCTGGAATGACACACTTCCGCAGAAATCTATTATTGTTACATCTTGGCAAAACCCAACAATTTCAACCCAAACTTTTTTCTCAATTAAAAAAAAACCAAAACAAAACAAACCCACATACAAAACAAACCCCACCAAAAAATCGAAACAACAAAAAAAAGCCACACCAAAACCCGAGGCCAGCTCTTGATTTAAGATCTTTTAAGGAAGGGCTTTTCCTCTAGAACTCCACTACAACATACATATTTTCAAGGATGAAGGTTATACCGCTGATACAAGGCTAGTGACGGATTTTCAGAGCAAAAATCTTTATTCTCTAATTGAACCCAATAATCACTCCCTCAACAAAAATATGAATTTTTTACTACTTGATGCATCTAGAAAAAGACTGCCAAAGACAGCAAACGAGAAAAGCAGAATGAAGAAAAGCAGAATGACAGCCAGCCTATCAGTGTAGAACTGAGCAGAGACCAAGAGCACTTCTTAAGCGCCCTATGTTAGACATGTGCCTGTGAGACAGGCAAGCAGGAGGCTGAACGCCTGGTCCCACTCACACCAGTGCAATTTGTTGCCATGGACTAACACCAAAATGACATGTGTTGATGGTAGCCACACAGACCATGCACAATTTCATAGACCAGACAGTTTGGCCAGTGTGCATGTGACCAGTTCTTGTAAACAAGATTTTCTGCTTTCAGGTTGGTGAGGGCAGCACAAAAGACTGTACTAATCTGCTGAAATGATATGAACTGATTTCAGTTGAATTTGGATCATGATTGAATCCATGCACTGTGAGAGTGCACCGGTGCTATCTGATCCCCTCCCTCATAATCAAAGGTAATTTTATCAAGATCTGATCTCCCCAGAAATGGTTCTTTAAAATTTTTAATGCAGGAACAGGCAGTCAGGTGCTTCAATTCCTTCTTATCAATTATAAGTGCCTGATAAGCATGTACCACACCAAGAATCATAGAATCATAGAGTCATAGAATGGTTTGGGTTCAAAAGGACCTTAAGATCATCTAATTCCAACCCCCTACCATGGGCAGGGACCCCTCCCACTAAAGCATGTCACCCAAGGCTCTGTCCAACCTGGCTTGAACACTGCCAGGGTTGGAGCATTCACAACTTCTTTGGGCAACCCATTCCAGTGCCTCACCACCCTCACTGTAAAGAACTTCTTCCTCATATCTAACCTGAACTTCCCCTGTTTGAGTTTGAACCCGTTACCCCTTGTCCTACCATTATAGTCCCTGATGAAGAGTCCTTCTCCAGCATCCTTGTAGGTCCCCTTCAGATACTGGAAGGCTGCTATGAGGTCTCCATGCAGCTTCTCTTCTCCAGTCTTAACAGCACCAACTTTCTTAGCCTATCGTCATATGGCTTTTCAGCTCCAGTTCACTTCCACTGCATTCTTATCCTGGAAGACAGGTTATCATTCTGGATCTAGTATCTTTATTTAGCAAGATATAAAAAATTGGCTTTATGACATTGATTTTACTGGAACTTAAGCACATGTGAAGATCTTGCTGAACAAAGTCAAAGGCTGTCCTGGGTTCAGCTACAGCAGT
>NW_009932439.1:2296-9588 GCF_000696875.1 Nestor notabilis | reverse complement strand
GCCAGAGGCTCCAGATAGGACCATTCTCCCCGGCTAAGTATAGTAAACTTGCACACTGCAGCAAGAGATAATATAGGATGATATACCAGCTTTTTTTATCCAGGTATATATTTTTTTTGATATCTTGTAATTACTAGACTGGACAGGGTGACTGTAGGATTGGCAAGTAGTACGCATGTCTAGTTTTTGTCAGAGTGATGATATGTGTACATTCATGCTGATAAGAGTGGTGTCAAAACCAGAAAATCCCCAACCACTTTGGGGAATGAAAAAAAGAGCTGGATAGCAAAGATTCCTCCCCTGCCCTTCTAGACACAGTATACACTCCATCAAATGGCAGAAAGAGCTTCTGTTCTCTTCAGAGTTAGCCAAAATTCCTCTTCACTCATCTCAGATAAATGACCATCAAGCAGGCATTGCAGCTTTACTCTCTGTAAACAGGAATGAGGTCTTTATAGCATCATCAGTGTTTGTTAAAGCCTTTTTTGAAAATCAGTCAGAAGTTCTCAGAGTTGGTCCTGTGAAATATGTTTTCCCTGTAACAGCTGTGTTTATGGTATATATCTCACTATCTGTATATAAACCAATGCTTATGAACATTCTGAGAGGAGTTACTCAGCAAGAGAGAAATCCTGTCAAACATCACATAGCTGATCTGAAAATGTTCATTAGGAGGCATGTAGTATTTGCTTTGACACTTGTTTGCAGTGCATCCAAGCATTCTGGAACTGATACTCAGGCTTCTTGGCACAAAGGTGCATATGCAATCCAGGTAGTAAACATATTTCTCCTAAAGTCCTGGATTTAGCTTTATCAGGACTTGATAAATTTGCATTTGACTTTTTATGGACACACAATCTTCCAGTGCGAATGTGAATGTAAGTTTTGTACATTTGCTTACAGAGAGGCATACAGTTTTGTACTTCATTTCGTATGATAGGGGTAGTGCAGCTGGAACAAGCAGAGAAATCACTCTGCAAAGCAGCAAAGATCAAAGATCAATATCTGAAGAAAAAAATCTGGATACCTTACTCACCCACCCACCAACAGTAAAAAAATATGCCCAAACAAACAGGAAATCCCCATCAAACTACAATAAAATTCAAGGTTAAAAGCTTCAAAGACGTTAAAAGTTTTCTAAGTTTGGTCTGAAATGGATTTAACAGGGCTGTTTTCCATACTACAGTATGTTTATATAGGTTTAGATGATCTGAAGTTAAAAATGAAGATTTGGGTTCAGACTCCCTCTTCAGCCTGGGTTCAGATTTCACAGGCAAAATTCAAATTGCCCTGCCTATGGACTAACAGATGGAGTTAATCTACTACCACAGGCAACTACTTGCAAAACATACAAGAAAGCATCCATTCCCATTTTTGCATGAAACTACTGCACACAGCAGCAGAGGGGAAACTTTTACCTTCAGAAATTAGCAATAGCATTCATGAAAGTAAAAAGGTTGCTATCAACAGATGGAAATGAAGTCTTAATATTACTTCATTGAAAGAAGGCTATGTCTGCTTTCATTTACACAGATGTTAATTTTTTGAAGGTATTCCAAAAGGCAAAATAGTTATGTGCTGTAAAATATGGACACATATTTTGTTTAAAAAGAGTTAGAACCAAGCTGGTATGCAGAATAAAGAAAATAATACATGATCTGTTTGATCTCCATTATTCTTTACCTTATACTTCCATGCATTGTAAGGAAAAACAAACAAACAAACCCCAACCACAAACATTTTAGCTCACTGATAAGGAATAGAAAGATTAGGAAATTAGTCAGTTTTTATTTGGAGGAAAAAATAATCCAAGCTACCATTTAATATTCCTTAGCATCTTGGTACCAAATTAATAGGCATTTTGAGCGATTAAGTGTACTTCAGATAATTTACTTATGCTATAATGCAAGGCAAAGAATGGTATATATCACATACCAGATAAGGACAGAGAGGAGTCCAAATTTCTCTAACTGGTTATTTGTATAAGAAACTGATTGAGGAGATGACACGGATGCACTATATGTTCAAGCCATGTGGAAACAGAGGAGTATCTCTTCCAAACCCTTGCTACTAACAGTGTTCCTGCTTCCTCCGACTTCATAGATCCACAGTTACACATTCCAATTTTCAGGCAGGGTGAAACAGGTGGGAAAAACATCCCCTGTTTTTTCTTTCTGAAACCATAGACTTTGGGATTGTAAGTAAAGGTGTACTGTGGCTTGGAGAATAAACTATGTATTTTTTTCAGGTCTAATTGATAGTTTATCTGTATCTCATTGTCTTATGATTGCTATCTTATCTTTCTATTTTTTTCTATAGCAAATATAAATAACATGTGAAGAAGCAAAAAAAAAACCAAAAACAAAAACCCAACCAAACCAAACATAATATGAAGAAACATACAGTTAAAAGCACTACATTAGATTAAAAAGCCAAGTCAAGTCAGGAACTGCTAAATTGGTGGTTGCTTATGTACTCTTAAATCTCTCCCATGTGTGTGTCCTGTGTACCAAATAAGGCAGGGGTCCTGTGGGAAAACAAGATGAGGGTATGTAATTAAAGACTCAATCATAATGCATATGCATATAACACTACATTGCACACACAATGTGTGGTTCATTTTCTTTCTCATCCTGTCCCTGCAGAGAAGATGAGAGGGAAAATGAACTACACATGACAGATGTTAGTAACATAAGTTAATACATTCTTGGAAGGCAGTCAGATACTAAAGTTGTTTAAAGGATGTCACATGAACAGAACAAACAGAATGGAATGGAACGGAATAGAACGAAATAGACTAGATCAGACCAGACCAGAGAATAGAGAATAGAAAATAGAGAATAGAAGATGAGGAGAGGTGAGGAGAGGGCAGGACAGGACAGGAGAGGAAAGAAAACAGGTCAACTGACCCATACTGATTTTAAACATTTTTAAACAAATGTTCTAATATAGAACCAAGATCAATAACTTTCTAATAACAAGAAGGTGATAGATGGTGTTGGTTTTCTAGAGTGCTAAAAAAAAAAAAACCAAACACATACAAACACTGAAATCCTATGGATAGTATAATTCTAATAATTTGTAATACCCCTGTGTAGTCTCTTACTTCCATTGTGAGTTATAGCTGCAGTGAAATAGAGCAATTTCTTTGTGATCCTTAGGGAGAAGCTCTATCATTAGATACTGTGCTTCTGCAAGTGATGTACATATTCCTTTTTCTTTCATGAAGACTGGATTAAACTGGTCTTTCATGCAGAGATATATACTCAAATAACTAATGACTTCATTTGCTTCAGTTTTCTTCTAGAAATCTAATTTTCATAAATGTGCCTGTCTTTAGTCTTGGAATATGAAGTTAATATACCTAAAAATCAATCTTTAAAAATTAATCTATTTTGCTTGCAGTTTACATTGAGTTTATTTTTTTTTTTAATTTTACTGAGAGTGTCTAAAAGCTTTTCTACCTGCATCTAGATAAAAATTTGATGAATACTTTTAAATCTAGAATCATAGAATTATAGAATTATTTAGGTTAGAAAAGACCCTTAAGATCATCAAGTCCAACCATTAACATATCACTGCCGAGTCCACCACTAAACTATGTTGTTGTGGTCTAAGCGCCAGACCTGGCACCAAGCCTTGTTGAACCTCATTGATCAGCCTGTCCAGATCCCTCTGCAGAGCCTTCCTACCCTCAAGAATGAGGGTGCACTTGATCCCCTCATCCAGATCATTGGTAAACATATTGAACAGAGCTGGTCCCAATACTGAGCCCTGGAAAACACTACTTGTGACTGACTGTCAACTGGGTGTAACTCCATTGATGACGGCTCTTTGGGCCTGGCCATCCAGCCAGTTTTTTACCCAACAAAAAGTACACCATTTAGGCCATGAGCAGGCAGTTTCTTCAGGAGAATGCTGTGGGAAATGGTGTCAAAGGCTTTTCTAAAGTCTAAGTAGACAACATCTATTCAGTGGGTCACCTGGTCATAGAAGATCAGGTTAGTCAAGCAGGACCTGCCTTTCATAAAATCATGCTGATTGGGCATGATCACCTGGTTGTCCTATATGTACCTTGTGATGGCATCAGGATGATCTGCTCCATAATATTTCCTGGCACTGAGGTCAGACTGAGAGGCCTGTAGTTCCCTGGATCCTCCTTCCAGCCCTCCTCATAGATGGATGTAGATTTGTTAACCTCCAGTCAGCTAGGACCAATCCGGTTAGCCAGGACTGCTGATAAATGATTGAAAGTGGGTTGGTGAGCACTTCTGACAGCTCCCTCAGTAGCCTTGGGTGGATCCCATCTTGTGTGTCTAAGTGGTGTAGCAGGTTGCTAACCATTTCTGCTTGTATTATGGGGCCTTCATTCTTCTTATCATCCCTCTCTGTCTTTCAACTCAGGGGGGCTGGGTACCAACAGAACCACTGATCTTACTATTAAAGACTGAAGCAAAGAAGGCATTATGTACCTCAGCCTTTTCCTCATCCTTTGCCACTATGTTTCCCCTTGGCATCCAATAAAGCATGGAGATTCTCCTTACCCCTCCTTTTGTTGCTAATGTCTATATATACATATAATGTGTATATATATAATATAAATAAATCCAAGTTTAATATAGAGTGTATTCTTGACTTTTATATCAAATAATTGAAATAGTTGCCATATTAGACAAGACTAACAAAAATATTTAACTGTCATTGTATGTATTACATTGATAAAGCCATCTAGACATATACAGTCCATGATTCATCAGGTATTTAAGTGTATATCTATTTGACATGGCACTGATGATTTAAATATGATCGGAACGAAGGAGCTAGAAGTTAGTTACATGTTTCCAACACATGTTCTAAGGTCTGCTGAAATGTGATAAAAACAATCCCAGTGACTTCGATGGATTGTGGATCAATCTTAGTCGAAGTGAAGAATGTCTTGCAACGGAAAGACCTCTTAAGGAAGCCAGTTGCTGTCAATATGGAACTGGGAAATTTGTCAGGATTTTAAAGAGCAGCTACTACAATAAATGATAAATAAGTGAAGGTGGGGGACGCAGGTGCTAAAAAAAAAATTAATTCAAAGAAACTCATTAGGTTTGATGCATTCATTGTGTGACAGGGCTGAAAATTAATTCAGCTTGTAATGTTTGACGATCATATAGACTTAAAGAATAATTATTTAAAGCCTGAAGTTGCATTAGGTTTTAAAATATTTGATTCCTTTTCACAATTATAATTCTTCTCTAAATAGAGACCTACTTGGCATACTGGTTGTGTATTTTATAGTTTTCAAATGAATTTCAAAAGCTTGCCTTTTCAGAGCAAAGAATCTAACCACCACACCAGGGAATCCATGCCTGCTCCTACACTCATAAGCTCTCTTGCAGTAATACTTGCAGAACAAATGTAAATGCAGCTCTGGACCAAGTTTTCTCTCAGATGAGCACACATCAAAGACTAGTGTGAGTGAAGAGACTTTTCCTTCATATATTGCTATCCAGCTTTGAATGCTGACTTCTGTTTCTTCATTTAAATTTTACAATAGTTACTGCATAAGATTAAAAAGCAGATGTTACTGAAGGGCAAAAATTTGCCCCTTACACATTGTGACTGGCACCTTGCTCTCTGAGTGATCCTTTTAAGACAAGAACTATTTTTAATTCACTTTGTCAAGTAATACTTTGATACCAGTGGATGTGGTACAGAAGAATGTGTGGCTATGTAGAGCAATATATTACTCCGTGTAGTTCAATCATGAAAGTATCCACATGGAAGAACTGCAAATGTCTGTTATACTGGTGATCAGATACCCACATGAGGTTTCCACTGAAATCAGAGGCTATTAATATAGACAGCTTCTCCTCAGGGTTATTCAGGTAATCATGAATTGATTCTGAGTAATAAATTAGCTCTTATAATGAAGGGTTAGAAGGTAGCATATAGCATACTCATATGTTTTTTAAATACTGTGTGGGTGATCCAGGGAGTTGCAGATGAGTAAACCTTTAAACTCTATCTGGTAAAAATGTTGACATGAAAGTTCAAAACAGAATACTAAAACACCTGAAAGATCATCTAATAAGAATGGTTAAACTAGTATGATGTACAACAATGGAGAATCAATCTGTTCAGTTTCTTTGAATGTACTAATAAAAGAGGAGGAAAGAGAAAATCAGTTGTTATAATGTATTCAGTTTATATGAGATACCTGACAATGGTGTCTTTTCCATTGACAAGGTGTGTTACTATAAGCTACTAAGAAAAATAGTCATGGGAAGAGATGCAAATGTTATGTTAAACTGGCTTAGAGACTAGAAGAAAGAGAAGCAAATGACCATTTTCGTCAAAAAAAAGGATTTGTTGAGAATATATATTAATGAACAGACAACACAGTGATAGATGAAAATCATCCGTGATACCATAAAGAAGAAGAGTTAACACAGAAGGGAGACATCTTACCTGCTCATACCACTCTCATGCTTCTAAATTAATCATATCAACTCAGGACATGAACCTCAGCATCACTGAGAACAGCTCAATGAAGACTTCATTTCGATGTACATTTGCATTTGAAAAGCAAATGACGTATTGGATGTATGAAAAAGTAGAGAGTAATGTGAAACTATGTAATACCTTTGTATATACCATGTTTTTTCTCCTGTCTAAAATATTTTACATATATAGGCCAAGTGATTTCTATTAATTTAGATAATTTAAAGGCAATTTAGACAAAAAATAGAATTTGGAAATTGCTGAGAATTGTATGAAGAAGAACAGAAATATTTTGGGGTTTGTATTTTTGAAAGAAACAGCTTTCATATAATCAAGTTCGGTATCTTATTAAAAAACATGGAGGAGGCAGATCGAGGGTCTCTGTTTCATGATAAAGGACAGCAACATTTTTCAAAAGTGGGAAGAAGCAATTAAAACACTGTTGCTCAAAAATAGTTTTATCCTTTAACATATTACTACACTTCAGAACTTATTGCAAAAGATGTCACTGAGTCCAAGAAACACTGATACTGAAAATTTGGCTTAAATTAAAATAAACAACAGGTATAAAAAACCTAGCAGATTGGTATGAGTTAAAATCTCTGCTCTTCAGCACTTGATCTCAATTCTAAACATTAATGATTAGGATGTAGGAAATTATCATACATCTGATTAATACAGAGTATTATGCTTACCAGATGTCATTCAGACTGCTCATGCAGAAAGCTTAAATGTCTCAGAAGACCTTTGGGCTTGGAACCCAGTGGTGAGCTTCAAAGGGACACTGATTAAGGGTGGTA
>NW_009932439.1:0-2265 GCF_000696875.1 Nestor notabilis | reverse complement strand
CTGCTGAAGATAGAAGAGCATTGTGGAAAATGGGGGGGACATCTTCAGGAGAAAGTCTGGGATTCATCGGTTTTCCTGAGAGTCCTATTTCAGACCTCAGAGACACACCCTATGTGGATATCTGCCACTGCAGAAGAAAGAAAGTTTGTCATAATATTTAATTCCCAACTGTCTGCATGATAGAGCATTCATTGCTGTATTTGAAATATGAAAGTATAGAGGTGGATGGACAAATTTTATCTTCTTTCCACTAGTAGAAAGCTTGTTTCAGTGAATTTTTTTGACTTCAGAAATTTCCTTTGAAAGTAAGTCTGGTTCACAGAGAGGTATCCAGAGCTGAGGCAGAGCCACCAGTTTGGACTGGTTGGCCATCAGATGAAACTGGCTGTGGGGTGGCAGAGCAATACATTCTGTATAATTCACATCACACGTGTGGTGGGAGCCATGCTACCTGAGTCACAAGAACAGATCTAATGGCTTGACAAGCTCCACCATTATAAAGTGTTTCCTGGGAAGAAATTAATAGTGAGGGGCACCTGTACAAAATACAGGAGAAGTGTGGTGTGTAGTCAATCTTCTAAAGAAGCTGGATACAAAACCATAAAAAGAAGGATCATATTCAGACCTCTTCTCCTGACATCTCATGTTGGCTGCTCTTAGACCTTGACATAGAGGAAACAGAAATGCAAAGTATCTGATAGGCTGTCTATATAACTCAGTATGAATAAAAGTGATTCTACAAATGTATGTTTTTTACTGTCAACTAAAAGTAAAGGGGGAAAAATCTTTTCATGTGACCATTTGGAACAACAACCTAAGTTCTTGTCACAGCAGCAATCTGTGCATACTATTGATGAGGCAGGTTACTGAGGAGTTACTTGTAAATAAATACTTGTGCACATACTGTATTGTAACTATACCTTTGTTTATAAGCCTGGGCACTAAACTGGACATGTCAAATGCAGCATAAGAAAAAAGCAGCTCCATAAGATCAGTAAGTATTATATAACTGTATTATCATCATCATCATCATAAGTCATACTGAGCATGCTAATTTATCAGTATTAAGGTCTTGTTGCTAATTTATCAGTATTAAGGTCTTGTTGCTAATTTATCAGTATTAAGGTCTTGTTACTAGCTGCACAGAGTAAACAAGCAAAAACTATTTATTGGAAACCAATACAAAGAGTAATGGAGTACCTTTAAAAAATAGAGCATTTATGTCACGAACCATAAATACTATGAAAGAAAGGGTTTCCCCCCCACACCCCAAATTCATTGAAGTAGCATATACTTAAACTACAGCTAGAGCTCTCTAAGCCTTGTCAAGATGGGTCCTAAAAGGGATCTTTCTTTGCAGAAGTCAAGCTGCTTTAACTTTGTGTTCCTCTAGCTTTCTGAGAATCTTTGGAGTTACTTTTGGAACCTTTGGAATTACAAGACTCAGTATTGAATGCAGAAACCCGAAAGACCTGTTAAGAAATATCATCAAGCATCATACCACAATGAGAAAGTTGTTAGTATTGTGAAATGGGTGGCACTTTAGGCATTACAAGCCAGAGCACAGGAGTGCTGGGCCCTCTGGTAGGGAACAGCCTTTGGTTCCCTGTGTTGGCAGATGTAGGCTGGCTTTTAGCACTTGATTTTATTTATGAAAGATTGTATGTTAAAATGATTCTACAGGGTTGCTGTTGCCAGAGAATTGCATTGTGTGGCCTGTAGTATAAACTGAAAAAAATAAAATGGAAAAGATATTTTGTTTGTACATGAGATATATGAGTGATTTTAAATCCACTTACTCATTTCGTAGTGAATTTAAATGTTTTGCTGTTGGGATTTTTTTTTTTTAATAATTTTTTTCCCTTCTATTTTGAGGAACTATTTTTCCCTGTAGGCTGGCTGAAGGAAGGCAGGGCTTGAGCCAATTGTCATTTTCGTTAACGTGGGCTACGAAGTAAATGACAGAGCTGGAAGAGAGTATAATAACATATGACAGGCATGTACTGTTACTATGAGGCAATAAGAAAAAGCAAGTAGTAACTCTGCTATTTTACTACATGCAGGTAGTTTGAAAAATAGAGGTACTGATAACATTTATAGTTTAAAGTAGCTGAGCAGTAAAGGAGAAAGGTGATAGAAATGGCAGATAAAAGGTTACTTGCAGTCTAACAGAGCCACAACTTTGTAGACAGCCTTAACACTGTAGCTGCTAGATTTACAGGCTTAAAATCTGTAACTGGGTGTCGTGGTTTAAGCCCAGCCGGC
>NW_009932438.1:1259-1826 GCF_000696875.1 Nestor notabilis | reverse complement strand
GGCTGCTGCAGGGCTCGCAGCCTGCCCGGGGGGCTGGCACTGGCGTTAGGCTCGGGCCTTGGGTTTCGCCCGGTCTAGGCCAGAGCCCCGGTGCTCCCACAGCGCAGGTTTCACCAGTTGAACCTACGGCAGCGGCACCGTTGACCTCGAATGACTCCCTTTGCTGCCCTCGTTCAAACCCCGGCAGACACTCCCATCGGTATGGGCTTTGATCAGCCCGTACCTGACTGGACAGAGGTGCAGCCCACAACGACAATGCCAGCAGTGTTCTGGTGACACTTGCAGATCAGAGGAGAGCGCAGGAGTTGTTGGTCTTGCTTTCAAAGGCAGTGTGAGACATCTGAATAGGCATAGGCAGGCCTTAGTTGTGCAACTGATAACAGCAGAAACTTGGCAAGGCTGAAAGAAGTCTAAAGCAATCTCCATTGCTGTTGTGCATCAAATAATCTCTGTTTTAAGAACACACGAGTAGATACCTCAGCAATAATTATAGAATCACAGAATGGTTTGGATTGGAAAGGACGTTAAGATCATCTAGTTCCAACGCACCTGCCATGGGCACGATTG
>NW_009932438.1:502-1247 GCF_000696875.1 Nestor notabilis | reverse complement strand
CCAGAGCTCTCTTCCCCCTCAGCTTGCTGGTGATGGAGCCTTTACTACGTCTTTGGGCAACCTGTTCCAGTGCCTCACCACCCCCAAAGCAAAGAACTTCCTTATATCTAACCTGAATTTCCCTTGTTTTAGTCTGAACGCATTACCCCTTGTCCTATAATTACAGTCCTTGATGAGGAGTCCCTCTCCAGCATTCCTGTATGCCTGGGCCAGCAGTGAGTGTGCACACAGGCGGGAAGCTGGGCTGGACGAGGGCCGGGGCAGAAACATGGGCCCCTGGGGGTGGATGCTCAGCCTGCATCGAGGACCTGGCTGCGAGCGCCTTGGGCAGGGCAGGCTGCTGCTGCCACCGGGCCTGGGCACAGGCCTTCTGCCTCATCCCCTCTCCTGCCTGTCCCCAGATCCCTGCGGCTCCTGTTCCTGCTCCCCAGCCACCAACTCCCTCCCTTACTCCCTCCTTTCCAGTCCCACTGAATTCCTTCTCTCTCCTGCAGGCCATGGCTGTCACAAACCTCCTTGTCTGGGTTCTGCAAGGGCTCATCATGAACAGGCATGTGGTCGTGATGAGCTGGATGAACCCACACATGACTGCATGCAGCAGCGTGCGGAGATGCTTATCAGGATCAGAAGAGCAAGGAGCAGAGTCGTGTGGCCTGGAGAGCCCTGCTCTTTGCTGCCTTGCAGCACTGGCGATTCTGGGTGATTGCTGGCATCCTGCTCCTCCTGATTGTCGGGCTTTGTTGGG
>NW_009932438.1:0-303 GCF_000696875.1 Nestor notabilis | reverse complement strand
GGAAAAGCAGCCATGAGGTGAGCAGCAGCCGCAAAGAGGAGGAAGACAGGAAGAAGAAGATGCTGCTGAGGCGACAGATTTGGACACGTATGTTGCAAGTGGTCAGTGGACGAACTGTGGAACCGGAGCGAGTTGGTGCACGCGCTGGTGGAAAGCCTCCTCGTTGCTTGCCAAGAGTCCAATTTCTTGTCAAACGTTTTCTTCCCAGACCTGGCACCAGCCATCGGGGTGGGCAGCGCCTTTGATTACTGGAGTTGCCAGGAAGATGAGCCTGTCTACCGCCAGATCGTGCGCCTGAAGCCC